>NW_013667053.1:238628-247413 GCF_000517525.1 Limulus polyphemus
CTAGGGGGGGGGCTTTGAAAGGGGAGAAAGCTAGTATGTCATTTATTTCGGGCAACGATGTAGTTTTGACGACAGGCTTCTCATTCTTACTCTTCCAAATTATTAAACAATTAAATGCAACTAAGTTGGGTGTACTTTATGGACGTATTTATATACACATTTATTCACACATAAGTATATGTTTTCCATAACTTAAGTGGAAAGTAAACTCTTACATTGCCCAACGTAAGTAGCACTCTGTCATCACGTAATTAACGGGACAAAAGAGACAAAGTTCAGATTTTTATACATCGTGTTAAAGCATAATGAGATTATGTCATCTTAAGTAATCTTTAAAGTATATATATCTCAAGGGCTATCTGTGCTCTGCCCACCACGGGTATCAAAACCCGGTTTCTAGCGTTGTAAGTCCGCAGGCATACCGCTGTGCCACTGGGGGAGGGGGCTCACAAATAGGACATCCAATGTATGTTCTTAAGCGCATGTGCATATTTGTAAGCTTGAGGCCTATCAGATATCAGACCCAGAAGTTTAGACTCCAACAATTGGTTGGTTTGAATATACAAATTCACAGTAGGTGGACAATTACGTGCATAGTTTTGATCAGCGTCTAAATTGCGCACTACAGTTTAAGAAAGTCTGTTAACTACGCTTACGTTCGACTGCTTGGTGTGTTGAATTATAAAAAAAAAAAAACAGATAATTTTTATGGAAATTCTTCTGAAATATAAAATGTTAGTTTTGTAAATGATAAAATCGAGATGATCCTTTATAAAGTTTGTGGTTATGAGTGATCAATGTGTTATGTGCAAACATAAACACAACAGCAACTCTTCGAGAATAAGTGAGATATTTAGTACCTGATAAACAGGGCTTTGAGTAAAAGAAACACTAAAAAAATTCAGTCATTTTTGTGTTAAGTCTTCCAAAATTTATCATAATATATTTCTTTTGTTTGCAATATACGGGCTATAAAATCAAAGTATAGTATAGTTAAAGCTAAATCTATAGCAGAGATACTTATGTTATGTTTACCTTTAGGCAGCTGTCTGCTTCAAATTCATTAAATTGTTCTTCAATTTTCAGACTTCCTGACATAAAGAAATATATAGATATTTACAACATCAGAGAAAACAAGGTCAGTAAAGAAATAAACCATTTGCACAAAACTGTAATAAAACTTAGGTGAATTATAAATCCATTTTAAAACACTAAGTACGCATGCAATACGTTTATGAAGCATAAGTTAAGTTATTTTTTGTATTGGATTTTTATTACGGATTATCATAGCTATGTTTATGTTTGCACATTCATAATTTCTTCCCAGGACATGTTTGCTAGTTTTTAAATTTCTTTGGAGTTTGCCTTGAAAGTTGAGCTAACTATATTGATTCTATTTTTTACATGTAAAACGAGCAGAAATGTATGTTGTTTATCAGACAGGCGATAGCATTGTCTATGTAGAGATGGCTCAAATTGTTCCTCGAAATGATATTTTAAATATCTCTTCAATAGTTCATCAGAAATTTACAATAATATACAGTGTTTCCTTTCATAACAATATATATGTAATGACTGAGTCACAAGTTCTGGGAATGTCTGTAAATATCATAGCAAAAAGTTTGAATTTCTTGTTCTAAAAAAGATCTTCTGCTACTTTTTTATTACATGATAACTCAAAAACCAAAACAATGGTGTTAACCATTTTCACAGAGGTAACATAGTTTCAAACGGAGTATCCGCTTTTATAAGTATTATTAATAACTAGTAGTAATTTAAAAAAAATCATAATTCTAGTGTAAAAGTTGTTATCATTACCCTTTGAAGTTTGCTTTCTTACAGAAATTTGGTGTTCCTTTAAAACGCTTAAGTACAGAGTGAAACAGGAATTATCAACCAATAATAGATAAGCAATAAATATTACAGTTAGAACCTCATTGTATTTAGAACTTGGTTATAAATACGACCTTCATATGTCTACTGAAACACTGCATTTAAAAACAAGTAAAGAAAAAACTTTTCAAAAAAGGAAGTAAATGTAGGGATGGCTAATATCAATCCATCAAAAAACAATGAAAACAAGAAAGTAGGGACGACATATGCATTATCCTTACATAATAGCTCAGGCACACAGTGTATTGGAATGTTAACAGACAAAAATAAGATAAATTACACTAACTTGTGATTGAATAGTTATAAATATATATATCGCTATATATGAAGGGATAATGCAAATACCATCCCTACATTTTTCTTTACTTTTAAATTATAAACAATGCAATAATTATATCAAGAAGCCATTCAAACAGACTGGTCATAGTTTATATATTTCGGTTATCTTGTTTGAAGCATAAAGAAATAATTTACCATTTCTCGTCTCTTCTGATGTAGAACTTTTGCGCCTTTCGTAATCCTCAGCCAAGGATAGCCAGTTCTGGCGATTACTTTCACAACCTGTCAAAAGAGAGCTGAGAGCTGGTTGTAGTTCGGTTAAACCCTGGTGGAAGAGAAATTGAAACTTTTTTTCTCGTAATTATAAAATAAAAACTGTGACTTGTAAATTATGATTTTTATCAATTTATTGTTTTAACATTTTATAGAGTTAAAGCAAAGAACTTTTAACCTAGAAACAACGTGTTATTTGAAATCGTTATAATGTAAACTAAAATAGCATTTCTTAAATTCAGGAAGATAATTTACACTTTCCAGCAAAAAAACAAACAAGTAAATGATCAAGAATTTTCGTTCTTGTAATCTACATTTTCCAGCACGTGAATCAAGAAAAAATAGGCGTATAAACACAAACAACATCACGAACTTTTTTTTTTTTTAAAAACAAGAATGAAAAAATAATATGAACGTTGGGGAAAAAATTAATTATGTAGATTAACCCAAGATTCCCTATAATTGGAATAAAAAAACACTCGCTCTTAATCTAGCTGTATAGTTAAACAAATACTTATGTAGATGTGCAAAAAAGTATTTAAAGAAATATATAGTTTCTACTAACCTTGTACACAGGCATGCATATACTGTCAATAAATCCTACTTGCATCTGTGGCAGTTCGTCTTTCTTCTCCCTGTCCATCATTGCCTAAAACGTAAGGTTAGAATTAATTCTGTGTATTCATTTTAGACTCGGCAGTAAAAAAAAGGACTGAGATACAATAGTGTAAAGACCATGAATTAAATATTAGAAAGAACTGTTTTTTTAAAAATTCACACAATTTTTTATCGGTTGTACATAGTAAAACTTGTGTGAATGTTAAGACCAGAAAAACAAAATACAATTTCAAATGGTATTATCGATGGTTTCTTATTTAAAAGTGAGGCCTATAAACCTTATTACAAATCATTATAAGTTTAATCTTCAAGTATTTATATTATAAAACTTGAAGGAAATATCTTTCGAACAAGCAACTTGTAAGTCCGTTTATTTTAATACGATATGAGGCTTACTTGCATTTGAAACAATAAAAATAAGGAGACAAAAAAAAAAGAGCTTTTAGAATAATAGGGTAATTTCATCTGGACATTTTGTACGTTATATACAGTTTCGTTTAGTTTGCAAAAACTGAAGCATAAATGTATGGACTCGATTTGTATAAAAGTTTTGATTATATGCATAAAAAGTACCATCGGATTTTACTATCTATTCAATACATAAAAAATGTACAAGAATAAAAGAAAATAAGCTGGATACCAAAATAATCTTTTGTCTGATTGAGAACATGTTCTAATGTGTTTGCGAGACAAATTCGAATAACTGTTAAGTTATTTTGATTTTTGGTTATTCAAATCTAATCAAGATAACCGTTGTATTTTGACTTTGAAACTCTGTTGAACTTGAATTTAACACTTAATTACTTTTATTAATTATTTATCAAAACATTTCTTAAGTTTATTGTGGTGAACTTCCTTACACTAGGACGTTCTTTCAAATGTTCTTTTTCTAAATCTCCTTGTTCAAAGAATTCACTGGCAACTAATTCTGCAACTTTTTTTTGAACTTCCCATGGTTTACAGATGGCGCTAACATCGCATGCTGTCATCATCATTCCCCTAAACGTAAAGGAAAATCACATTTAAAGAATTTCTAAAATAAATGCTACTAAGCTATAAAAGCTCAGCAATCCTTAATTAGTGCAGAAAATGAAATAACAGTCCAAATATAATGTATTTCTAAAGAGAGTTAACAAAAATGCAACCTTCCTTCTATTCTCACACTGGTAAATTAGGGACGGCTAGCGCAGATAGCCCTCGTGTAGCTTTGCGCGAAATTCATAACATGTGTGTGTAACGTAAGTTGTAGATGCCACAGCTAGTCATCATTACCCACCGCCAACTCTTGGGCTACTCTTTTACCAACAAATAGTGGTACTGACCGTCACATTATAACACCCCCACGGCTGAAAGGACGAACATATTTGGTGTGACGGGGATTCGAACCCGCGACCCGCAGATTGCAAGTCGAGCGCCCTAACCACCTGGCCATGCCCGGCCACACACACATGTATATTAAAGAACAGTATTTCTCTGGATTATTTTTATCTGTTAATCCTCTCTCTCACGAAGGTTAAATGAAATGAAAAATTGTTTGTAAGGTTGTTTTTCTTTTTATTTTCCCGTCTTCAAGCCTTAGTTTTCCACGACTAATTAAATCGATATTGTGCTCCTATGTTACATATGATTTGGGCAACATAAGATTGCTTATTCTCTCAAGGGAATTATTTATCCTCATGAAACTATATTAATTTTCATCCTTTGTTTAATATTGTAGAAAGTCAATAAAATATGTATTCTTATAAATTAAAACAAACTGAATTTCTCTTTTGTTTATTTATTTGAATTACTCTTATCTTTGTTTTGAACAAAAAAAAACCTTAATATACAATAACAATCTACAAATTTTCTTTAAAATATCAAACATATCATTTTTTATCTTCACCATTTATTTTATCCCTACAAGTCTGTTACGAAACTATCAATTTTTTTGCGTTGGGAATCGCATCTTGAGTGTTTCTATGTGCCTATTAAGTCAATTGTTTATTTTCAAATCTTTAATTATGGTCTTGTAACACTTCTAGCTGTATCAGGTACATACGCAAGTTATCTAATAACCATTGTTTGAAGCGTGCTCGTTTCTTCACAGTAACACTCCGCTTGATAAAAAAAAACCCGATAATTACCACCCACGTAAGAGAGAATTAAAGTCCACGAAAACTATTGTAGCTCATAACATAATGGCCATTAAATGTATATTATACCTCCCTTACCTCAATAAATCTTTCTTAACGGGTTCGGACCAGTCCTTTTCTCCACTTTCAACGAGCTCTAAGAACCCATACTTTTTCCTGAGAAGTACAGTATATTGACCAAAAACATAAAATGTTAAAACTAGGTATCAAGAGGTTGACAAATTTATCAGTGTTCTTGTTAGTTTCCAATATTCGAACAAGTTCTCCTTTTTAGACATAAATAGGATCTGCGCACATAATATTTTATAGTTCTATGTACTTGATGGAACGAGAGTTAAGAGAATTTTATTATCTTAATAATAATAATAGCATAAGTTTACTGACTACTAAAGTTGTTGTTTTTGAATAAAAATACACGTTTATTGGGTGAGATAGTTTTACACATTAACGTTTGTTTTTGTGTTATAGAATAAGAGACTAGGGCAAAAACTTGTCTAAGTTTATAACACCGATAAACACATAGCACTATACAGTGTTATATATTTAGCACTTAGCTTTCAGATGGAGACAAAGACTGGGAAATATCATTATCCTGAAAGGTTCTTTAATTAATAATGTACTTACAACACAAAATATATAAATTGCTAAAATGCTATTAAAATATTATTATAATGATTTATCGTGTATTGGATTTTCAAAATCCAGGTCAAAATCAGATTTATTTACAAACAGTAATGTTTAGTCTCACAGATAACACCAACAGATGTAGAAATGTGAGCTCTATAAAAATAAGCTCATAGCAGGAAATACTCTTTGTATTCTCGGATTGAATTGTTTAGTCTCATTTTGAGAAATGACTTAAGTTAAACATTTACCTCTAAATACTGAAAATAAATTTAAGATTCAAAAGTAATTTTCTGAATACTAGAACAATTTCAATTTCAACTGTCTGAATTTGAATAACACAATAAAAGAAGTCCACTGACATAAATTTATCGTTATGGTTACCACATAAATATATCCTGTCTAGCAATACAAATAATTGAAGCTAAAAATGTAATGTCATAAACGTTACCATAATTGTAAATGATAGCAAAAATTACCGAAAAAAGAATTGTTTTGAAAACCACAAATTACGAGAGGTTGCGTAGGTAAGTTGTTGTTTGTTATTAAGCACAAAGCTACACAAAGGGCTATCTTTGCTCTGCCCACCACGGGTATCGAAACCAGGTTTTTAGCGGTATAAGTCCGCAAACATGGAGTTAAGAATTTTTATTGTTAATATACCACATGTTTACTTTCGCTAAATTTTCTTTATCTATATTGCAGTATGTGATAAATAAGTAGCATAAGATAATTTTTGAAAGATTGTTTAAAATTATATGGCTAACACAACACTGTATTATTGGAACAGATCAACTTCATAAGTTCCTTTTCACCACTAGAGGGAACATAACGAACTCAAGCTTTCTCTAGTCATTACAAACACTTATTCTCAGGATCCTTCTGAACGATCAATTTATTTAAAAATTCTAAAAGCTGTTAGATCAATAATAACATGTAAAAGTTAGGGAACAGATAAATTACAATAAGTATTTGTAAGCTGTGAATTAAAAAAATCCAGAAACGAAAACTTTTAAACATACTTGAAATACAATGCAAGATCTGTTGATAAGATGGCCGATTCGATCACACTTACTGCTATTTTGTACTCTTCTGGAGACAAAGACTGAAAAATGTTATTACCCTGAAAAAAAAATGTTTAATTGATCATGTATTTACAAAACAAAATTACAAGTTGCTAAAACACTAGTAAAATGTGACAATAATGACTTGGTGCTCTTCAGTCAAAAACCAAAATATTGTATAGCTTCTCTCAATAAAGTTGTCTTACACAATATAATTAATTCATAACGCTTTTAATGGATAGTGTCAATACATTATGCTTGAAATTAATTACCTAAGTATTCAAAGTTATAATAATATGTATGCAAATTTAAAAACTTAATCCACAATGGGAATAATTTTATTAATTAGATTTCAATGTGATCTTGAGTTTACTAACTCAGAATGAATATATAAATACTCCTACGTTAACTGTATGTATAATTCTTGTTTACATGTACCAACTATTTAATACATAGGTAATAAGTAAATCTTGGGTTTAAAGCTGTTTTCCAGTATATTTAAGAGTAACTTTTATTCCTTTTTTTTTCTATTAAATCAAAATGAGTTATCTTGCTGATCCAAATCACAACATTGCAGTAAATGAATACTCAGTATGATAACATTTTGATAAGAATAAGTTACCTCACTGTTTAGTATCATAATACTCTGGTCAAAATGGTGATGCTCCATGGTGGAAGTACTGTACAATATGGCGAGAGGAGAATCTGTTCTGAAAAGCAAATGTAGAAACATTTCTATGGCTATGTAAGTACAATTTTTATAATCTTAAATACGCCATTTTAAATATTTGGTTAAATCAAACATCGTGTACGAATACGTACAGACTAGCAATATACCTACTTGGTTTGGAATGAGTTGTTGGTCCCCCTGTGGTCTAAATCATGGCAAAGGCAAGCTACTAGCAAGGCAAGGATTTCTAAGTCCGTCATCAAAGAGCCCATCTTACCTGTCTGAAGTTAAATCATATAGATTACTTTCCAAAGGTACTACTCTACTTTAATGATCCAAATGGAGTTTAGAAGATATCTACCGTTTAGATTAACTTACTTGAAACTTTCGAAATGCAGTTAAGATACCATGTTTCAAATGTCTTACATATTTAACAACTATCACCTCCAAACTCCACATCATTAATCAAACATTTTATAGCGTTACTACTGATTAGCTCCAAACTCTACATCAAAATCAAGTACCTTACAACGCTATTGCTAATAAGCTCCAAACGCTACACCAATAATCAAACATTTTTGCAGCATCAACACTGATCAGCTCCAAAGTCTAAAATAATGATGATGTACTTTACAGCGTTAATATTGGTAAGCTCCAAACTCTACATCAAAATCAAGTACCTTACGACGTTAATACCAATCAGATTCAAAGTCCACAACAACAACCAAGTTTTTACAAAGTTAATAATGATCAGATTTACACCACTAACCAGATATATTTGCTGTTGTGGTAATTTGTCGCTGAATGTAAAGAAAGAGATGCACTTCAAATTTCTGTTTGACAAGTTTTGGTATACAGAAATTCAGATATGGTTCTACAGTAAGGTTCATGAGACAAAACAAAATTCCTTAACTCTTCCCTGGCCTTAAAGTATTTTTACCAAAACGCGATAAACTTGAAATTATTTTTAACAACGTCCTATTATCTCATACTGACGTCTTTCCCTCACGCTTATTCATTTGACTTACTATAAAGAAATTATTTAACTAAAACTAGATGTAATGCTGGTTGGACAAAACATTGATAGATCTTATATTCGATGACGAGGAACCCACTTTGAGACTAATAATGGTTGGAAACGGCTTGAATGGATAATGAAGAAAAACTTTAATATAAGTTTAACATAACAGCTGATGATGACAAAACCTGTCGAAACGTTGTACATTTGC
>NW_013667053.1:248413-255136 GCF_000517525.1 Limulus polyphemus
ACAAAACCTTGTCGAAACGTTGTACATTTGCTGTTATGTTAAACTTATATTAAAGTTTTTCTTCATTACCCATTCAAGCCGTCTCCAACCATTATAGGTCTTATATATTTGCGTGTGATTAAAAATCGTTCGATAACCTTGATCAAAGTAAACGTTTTTGTTTTTTGTTTACAATACATCTTTCTGTGTGTGTGTGTATAATATTCGATACGTAAAGACAGAGGCTGGAAGAAAAATGTATAAAACTAACCATTTTGTAAAATTCCCGGAATTTCCCCCGACCAGTATTTTTGTTTTCTCTCTGCCTTTTCCCTGACTGGACGGAACCTACATGGTTACATTACCGAACATATCTTCAACGTTCTTAAACTCTACTTTACCATGCTTACATTTTGAGAACAAGTTGTTTAATCAATTTAAGGGATAAGGACAAATCTTACCGTGATCATGGCGAACATGGTTTGTGACACGTTTAAAGCATGTCTCCAGTTGTGATAGATGACAGGCCGGTAGTTTTTGCTGACACTTAAAACCCACCGACAAAGAACCTGAATGGAATATGATCATTTTTGTTATTTTTACTATAAAAAAGCCCATTAAACCTGAATGGAATATGATAATTTTTGTTATTTTTACTATAAAAAAGCCCATTAAACCCGAATGGAATATGATAATTTTTGTTATTTTTACTATAAAAAAGCCCATTAAACCTGAATGGAATATGATAATTTTTGTTATTTTTACTATAAAAAAGCCCATTAAACCTGAATGTTTATCTCTTTTAATATACAAGTGTTCTTTAAGTCATCAAGTCATACACACGTGTAATTTAAGTCTTATTTAAATCCAGACAGGTAAATACACTAACAGACAGGACGAATAGTAAAGTTACAACATTTATACCTGGTAAGGTATGTGAAACTTGGAAATTAAGTCCAGTTCTTTAAACATCCTTAGCGTGACTTGGTAGGTTTGTTCATTTGAAAGCGAAAAGTCACTAAAACTGAAGTTGTAGAGTTGGAACCTCTCTGCTGAAGGGATGGGTAAGTTCTAGAGATAGTAATATTAATAAAAACACAAGTTCTATGAAAATGTTCACACTTTTAAATGTAATTACACCAGTAGAATTTTCTTTGAGTCATTGACAATATTAATAAAAACACAAGTTCTATGAAAATCTTCACACTTCTAAGTGTAATTACACCAGTAGAATTTTCTTTGAGTCATTGACAATGTTAAAAAAAAACAATGATCTCACCTTTCGAAAGCTCGGTGACTATATACAGTATGATCCTAAACACATAAATTTGGGTCCATAAGTTTGGAGGTGGGAGGGAAGGAGGTGAGGATGGCTGCCATAACTTTGCGGGAGCAAATTCTATCAATATTGCTATTGATACGTGAAGTTGATAATAAAAGTGAGGGTGGAATGCCCTCGTTCAGTAAATAAAACCTATGAACTGTCCTGTCAAAAGTATCCAAACATATAATCATTGTTATTTTCTAATAACTTTGAAATTACCGACGGGAAAATATTATTTAAAAAAATCTCAAAATGAAAGAAATAATCGTGTTTTTGTGTGTATATTAATAGCTAAGAGATTTTATCGTGCTCAATATTGTGGTGTGGGTTGTTTTTGTGTGTATATTAATAGCTATAGATTTTATCGTGCTCAATATTGTGGTGTGGGTTGTTTTTTGTGTGTACATTAATAGCTAAGAGATTTTATCGTGCTCAGTATTGTGGTGTGGGTTGTTTTTGTGTGTATATTAATAGCAAAGAAATTTTACCGTGCCCAGTATTGTGGTGTGGGTTGTTTTTGTGTGTATATTAATAGCAAAGAGATTTTCTCGTGCCCAATATTGTGGTGTGGGTTGTTTTTGTGTGTATATTATTTTGATATAAATCTCTCCTTTACTGCTATATCTCCCGAATCCTATATATGTATATATATACATACACACACACACATATATATATTGGGATATGTTTTGCAGATACAATTATAATTAAGTGCAATATTGAAGAAAATTTCTAAGCGGCGTGAAAACATCTATAGAAAACATAGATATATATTTTAATGTGGCACTTCGACCCCGTGATCTACGGATTGCGAGTCGAGTACCATAACTATCAGGTTATGCCAGGCCACAATATATAAAGTTACAAGCGTCTAATGAATGTATTGCATTTAAGAAGGAAGAAAATGAATCTTTGTGGTTTTTTTTTTTTTAAGAATTTCGCGTAAAGCTACACAAGGGCTGGCTACGCATAGCCTTCCTTAATTGTGAACTAACAGCACACAACGTCAACTTTTGGCTCAACAAATGTGGGAGTTTACCATCACCCTGATAGCAAACCCAGGGATCCAAAGTGCGGAGCAAGTTTTTGCGACGACGGAGCGCGAGCCATAAGTCTTCGGGTTCACAATCCATACACGATAATAATTGACCACGCCCAGCCCTCAAAAGGAATCAACACGTCAAAAAAAATATACGCTCAAATTCTTTGTTAGTATAAAACACAATCTCTGACTCAAAGTATGACTATTTTGGTAGGTGGTGGGGTATCCCTTCAGATTTGGAAAATCGGAAGACTAGAGTGAGGGACGTGGCTGTCCAGGGATAATTTTCTCGTGCTGTTTTCTTTGATCCGAGTAGTCATTAAGGTGTTTATCCTACTAAAGTGGACCACCTGCTCGTCATGATCATGCTATTTCACCATTATTTTATTACTCCTCTTACCCTTGTAATATTCTTGTACTTTACTCAAGGTCTTCGTATTTTCCGTTTTCAACTGATCTTGAATCTTTCTCCTCCTTTACATCGTTGAAACTCGCACCACGCCGAATCGTCTTAATTTCCTTACCAATTTGAGGGAAAGTCGTGAATTTATCTCTCTTTTACGCAGACGTAATTCTCTTTGGGTGCTTACCAGCACCTTCTCTACCGAAGCTTCTTTGATCTCTCTTAGGGCTAACTTTTGGAGTAGCTGGGGTGCCATCATGATCGCATTCATACCTGCTACACTTGTAACATCTCGGACACTTTGATTCTTTACGTTTTCATATTAGCTTTGAATCCAAACTCGTTTGAATTTCGACAAGAACAGACATTCGGGGATTCTGGATCGTTGTCTCAGCAGTTCCTCACAGGTTTCACAAAGAAGTTTGGGAATGGCGAGTGTTCCATAGAAAATCTACTAGAAAAATGGTATGACCATGGTCTGACGAAGGGTAAAAAAATCAACCAGTTCCACTGAAAAAAAACAATCATAACTTCTTTGGATATTATCAAATTATAGATCGGCGTACACCTCTGAATTCCTCATAAAATAATTCATATTCCTAGAGATTTGAAAGAAAGAAAGACTAAATACCGAATATGGTTCCAGCCAAGTGCCTTACCATTTCTGCTGCCATTGAGTCAGAGATTATATGTTAATTATTATGGGTACAGAAACAAAGACATATATATATTCCAGGATCAATCTTGATTTTATCGCAAAAATATACCTTTCAGGAGCATTGCAAAATAGTGTGCATGCGAGTGCGCACGTGTATGTGTGTTTAACACGCGTATTTCGCATTAATAATTTGAAACTTCCTTGAATTATTCACTTTCAAACTCTTCCTATTTCGAATTGTAATAAGTAAACGACAATCTCAAGAGACTAAAAGCGCAGGAAATGTTACACGACTTATTTTAATTTCAGTGAATTTGCTCTACAAGCGAGAAACTTTTCTGATCAAGTGGTCTATTTCTCGTATATTTCTTCTTACAGAAAACCTTGAAAGAACTGTTAGTTTTCAACCTGTCGGAGTTAAGGTTATATAAAACCACTGGATAGACTATAATACCGTTTCGTCGTATAACGGGATTAGAAGAAATATTAGTTTAAATCATCCAAATTGTTTGTTTGTTTCTGAATTTCGCGCAAAGCTACACGAGGGCTATCTGCGTTAGCCGTCCATAATTTAGCAGTGTAAGACTAGAGAGAAGGCAGCTAGTCATCACCACCCACCGCCAACTCTTGGGCTACTCTTTTACCAACGAATAGTGGGATTGACCGTCACATTATAACGCCCCCACGGCTGAAAGGGCGAGCATGTTTGGTGTGACAGGGATTCGAACCCGCGACCCTCAGATTGCGAGTCGAGCACCCTAACCACCTGGCTCGAACCCGCGACCCTCAGATTGCGAGTCGAGCACCCTAACCACCTGGCCATGCCGGGCCGATCACCCAAATGAAGTTAGTGTTTTAGTTACTGTCTTCCACATACCCAGGTGGAAACTATCGTACGTTCTCCTTTCCCAACACATGTATTAGAACACACGTGGCTATATAGATGTCAACATAACAAAAATTCCTTCGAGAAGGTTTCCGACATTTTATCAAGAAATTCAGGCTCCGTCATAATGTTATCGCGCATGAACAAAACAATAGTTTCTCAAAATGTCTTGAAATTTGAACAAAACAAAAACGAACACCAGAGCTTTCAAAAAGTGGAACTGCCTTCATCAGAGGCAAAAGGCCTTTATCCCAGCTAAGACAGATCCCCCTGTCTAAAACGGTATATATAAGACTTAATGGAGTTTTTAAAAAATGTAATTTACCAATCTACTTGATCCAAAATTGTTGATTTTTACGACCATGGACAAGTGTTTTAATTTATATCCGAGTGAATTAGAAAAAGCTCTTGAAAAAACAAAGAATTGACTACACTTATATCTACAGCGAAATCGCAGATACTGTCAATCACGCACGTTCTCGTTAGGAGTTTAGCAACATTCTAATGTTGTTGTTCTACGTCTACATTGTACATGTGTGTATTACAAGATTACCATTGATCTCGTTCTCCATGTCACTAAGAGCCTGAGTTGGCCGTCAAAGAGGGACTTGTCGCAAATCATGGTGCTTGTTTGATTAAGGATTATATTTTAAATTACCATTACCTTTATTTGGATAACAAGCAGTATATATTAATATAAATCTCATATAGCAATACAACCTGTGTTAACCCTCAAATTACGGATTTGTTTTTATATCATCCACATATAACATCATCCTTCTATAAAGATTATCCGTTGTTTCTTAGCATCCATCACCCAGAATTACTGGCTAGCTCGTTTACCGCAATTTTTGATATTGTAACTGGAAACTATCCAACGATGTACAATGGCCATTTTGCTATATTTAGCATTTTTACCCAAGAAGAAATATGAAAAATACCGTGAAATAGGGCATATTTTATATACTTTTGGCTTTCAATTTAAAAAACACAGGTACTTGATCACATAAATGTATCAATTATTACCTTCCACAAATGTAATTAGCATTTGATGAGGTTATTAAGGATTTAATAACAAAAGAAAAAAGGAAAGGAACATTGTTCTTTATAAACAACTTTTGCTTCCTGAAAGGATATCTCCAACTAGTATTGAGCGGTTTTAACGTTTACACCTTCTTATAGCACTCAGTGTAAAGGAAATATTGGCAAACAAAAAAATAGGTGAAATTACCCATTTTCTATGTAAAATACATAGACAGTTCCAGCAGTGGGATTTTTTTTTAAATGCCATGAATACTTCTAACTAATGGTGAAATTACCCATTTTCTATGTAAAATACATAGACAATTCCAGAAGTGGGATTAGTTAGAAGTATTCATGGCATTTAAAAAAAAATGGTGAAATTCGTGTGCGCTCGAACATTTCAGTGCATAAATGGTTTAGAAAAATGCATTTAAAAAGTCGAAGAGATCCTTATGGACACCATCAGCAGTAATAGGATTAAATCAGATGCTTCCTGTTGTCTGTTATTCTGAGCTGACTTGAATACGTTATCAGTACGGTAGTACTTTTTTATATCGTTTATTGAGTATTTAGTTATTTACCTTTTTCTGTTTTTTGTTTCTTTTTTTTTACATTCCAAAATTTTTCTCATCCCAGATAAAAAAAAGTAGCTCTGACGGATCTGTTTTACCTTCTAATTTTTTTTTTTCTGAAAACAAGTAGTTGAGGAATTAGATTTTATAGGAAATGCATATCTCTAGAAAGTCTTTTACTCTTCAGTTACTGATTACACACACTGATTACAATTTACTTAGTTAAAAATTGATAAAAACCCTATAACCCGAGCGCTTTCGAAAGGTGGACCTTTCTTCTTCAGGTCCACCTTTCGAAAGTGCTCGAGTTATGGGTTTTTTATCATTTTGTATTAATACTTCTTGAACCTACGTGTTTTTTCTGACATCATTAACTTTACTAAGTTCATACACACATGTGCACGTGATTCTGAGTTATAGCCATCATCAGGAAGTTTCACATCTAGTACAAACTTAGATTAAGATCACACACAACTCGTCCGCTTTAATCGACGATTCTTCAATGTGGTCGATGATAGGTTCTATTGAAACTATTTTGTGAGGATGACAAACTAAGCTTAGTATACTCAATAATACTGTTATATCGAGTTTTAGAATAAAGCATTAAGCCTAATGCCTCGGATGTATTTCACAATGCCCATAATCTATCTTAGTCATATTACATTTAAACTACGCTATGATTATTTTGAGTATTAGCTGCTTCTTGTGGCCCAGGCCCCGAATCTTTTCGATAGCAGCTATCGATGCCCCATGCAGTTAAGAGAATGCCAATAACGTTATGTTACCAAACATGGTGACTTAATGCCCTGAATTTGAACAGTCAAATTCTAGTTGCT
>NW_013667053.1:255833-256725 GCF_000517525.1 Limulus polyphemus
GCGCATTGGTTAAACGGTTTGGCCAGAGAACTTCTAAGATTCAGGTATTGTAATCTCTAAGGTAGCCAGCTAGCAGTATTTGTCGCCACAAAGGACTTTTTCGCTTTTTTTGAACCGAATTATGAGGTTTACTGTCACTTTTATAACACGCTGACAGCCGAAACTGCGAATTATATTCGGTAAAGTCACGATTCTATCCGCAATCCGAAACGCTTATCACATGGACATAGCAAACACAAATATTTGACCCTGAAATAGATATATATAAACCAATTCTAAATTAACGTCATAAGTGACAATTTCATTTGTTTTATTATTATTACTACATTAGTTGTCGTTTATCTGTATCAATCCAACATAAAAATGTTAATTTTACATTATATATATATATATACACACACACACACATACATACATACATACATACATATATACACACACAAATATATATACACACACATATATATATACACACACACATACTTACATATCTATATAGATATACATATATATATATACACACACACATACTTTTATCACGAAGGACCCTTGGAGGTGGAAATATATACACACATATATACATATATATATATAGATACATAGATACAAAGATACATACATACATATATATACATACATAGATACATACTTACATATCTATATAGATATACATACGTATATATACACACACACACACACATATACATACACACACACACATATACATATATACACATACATAGATACATACATACATATATATATAGATACATACAAACATATATATATATACACACACACACACATATATACATACACACACTTATATACATATACACATACATAGATACATACGTATATATATACATACATACAACTCCACTGAACAACT
>NW_013667053.1:257574-259121 GCF_000517525.1 Limulus polyphemus
CTGTCGGCTTTTAACTCTAAAAGTTGGTTTTCTACACCTTCGGTGGGCACAGCACAGATAGCCCATTTAATACTTTTGTGCTTAACAATAAATACAACTTTTTTGATAGTAGTCATGTTGAGTTTATTTACAACAATATCTTCAGAAGTTGAAATAATCTGTTAGATTGTAAAGGAAATGTAATATGAAAGGCCCACATCAGAACTATTTTTGGTATCATTTGATACGAATTAATATATATATATTGATCTCCCCCTCTTCTAACAGTGGAATAATCTGCATGTAATCACCCAAGAAATGACAACAGCTATGCTCGATGTTTTATTACCCTCATTCCATGTTGCCATAGAAACAACAGATATGAAAGCTCAATTCCACTATATATAACTTCCAACCTAATGACTCATAAGTGCTTCCAGGTGAAAGCACGATACCATACCAGTTTAGTACAGTATGTTGTAAATACCGTTGACGGAAACTAGCGTGTTATATAATTAATAAATATAAACAAGTAACAATCAAAAATAAATATATTCAGCAAAAGAAAGTTAGAGCTTGTGCTGCGGTTCCAGCTAATCAACTTGTCTAATAATGAAAAACACAACTGACCAATAGACATATCGCTTCCTGCAAATTATACTGTGATTGAGGTTTCATTCTAAAAAAAAATTAATATTTAAACAGCAATCAGATTTTGATACACCCACCGTTAGTCTGCTGGTTTCCTCCACTGATGACGAAGCATGATAAGATAAAACTTCTAGAGCTACACGTTGTTTGGCCATTAACTTCATGGCGCTTTCATAAACTTGGGTGTTGTGAATTCCCAGACCACAAAATATAGAAAAAGCCTGAAAAATAAATTTATTGTGTGAAATATATCAGTAAGACTGTGAATTTCTAAACACTTCATAACTGGTTCGAGATAAGTGACATCAAGATATCTGGTTCTGAGAGTAAAACCCTCGTCAGCAGTTTATTACAAAAAACATGTTTTATTCACATTTAATAAAGTGTAAGTGAGTACTCTAGTTTGTTCATTCCGAAGTACATTTTTACATCACTTTAAAGGCACGATACTCAGGTATCAAATGTTCTATAACCATAAAACACTTTACTATTAATGACGTATCGAAAACGCTTTTAAAGCTAAGGTATAATATATTTTATTTAATTCTTTAAAAAAAAACACCTTTAGAATTGAATTCTTCATTCAATTGATATTATACGTTTATCACGAAAGGACCCTTGGAGGTGGAAATATATCTTCAATTATTAGGGTCGTTAAGAAATTAATGTCGCTTTTTTTTTAGATGAAAAAACCCGAACAACTTATATATCAAAACAAAACATTTATTAAATTAAATAGTCTCCATTCTTATCGATGATGCTTTTCCATCTTACAATCAAATTGGTAATGTCCTGATTAAAGAAATCACTTGGCTTTGAAGCAAAAAACATGTCGATGTCCTTATTAACACCTTCCACATTTGCATACGTTTTCCCATTAAGATGGTGTTGCAGTGAACGAAAAACATGCTTTTCTG
>NW_013667053.1:260044-266661 GCF_000517525.1 Limulus polyphemus
CATATTATATAGACTACACTAACGTGCCGTTTAGGCGGTTCGTTTAACCATTATACGTGAGGTACGTTTTTTTGGGGAGTGGTTAATGAAAGTGTTCCAAAACGCGACATTAATTTCTTGACGACCTAATATTTGATACATACTACTTTTTACCAAACCTTCTGTATGAGAAACTACAGTTCAGTTGAGAGGCACAAAAATCAGCATAGTTTTGTTTTTGAGAGCTAAGAATATTTCTATGTGACACGCAGTAGAACACTAAGTCAAACTATACATAATTTTAGCTTCTTTTCTATCTTTCGGTAAAAAGAAAAATCAATTTTTGGAAACCGTACTAGGGGCTTTAAAAGTTACGTTGGTTCTTATAATTATTAATTAGAGCTTCTGAGTGAAAGTAAAGAAAGGCGTACAATAATATGTCAACCACACTTGTAACTGTTATGTCCGGGGCTAAGGAGGCGTTGAACCTTTATTTCCACTAACAAATTACTTGATAAGAACTGTTACGGTGTAATCTGAATTAAATTGAAGTGTACTATTTGTTTGTAGTTAAGCACAAAGCTACACAATGGGCTATCTGTGCTCTGCCCACCACGGGTATTGAAACCCGAATTTGAAGTGTAATTAAGCATAAGTTTTAGTTATGTAACCAGACATCAGAATTAAGGTTAAGATCTTTGTAACACTCTTATTTATTTAGTTTAACCCCATATATTACTAATTATTATTTTCTTGAATTGATCTCCTCATGATTTAGAAAGTAAACTTTCTTCTTAGACATACAATAAAATACTAGCAACTTTAAATGTGCAAGTTGATGTGATTTTGATTTTTAATGTCTATTAAACAGGAACTTTATCCCCAGTGGCACAGCCGAGAGTCTGCGGACTTGTAACACTAGAAACCGGGTTTCGACATCCGTGGTGAGCATAACATAGATAGTCCAATTTGTAACTTTGTGTTTAACTATAAACAGACAAATAAAAATAGGAATGAAGGTTCTGATTCGCCCGCACTATAAAAATAGACAACAAATTTAGACAACAAATCGAAAGTTTAAACAAGCACTATATGAAACATGTAAAGATTCCATTAAGGATTAAGAAGGAATTAGATCATGGGATATTCGTTGCTTATTACTGAGAAAATTGAAAAATAGCAAGTTTGTTAGCAAATAGTCGATATTTTAAAATTAAAACCGAAATTCGTACCACGTTAGTTAGTTTGTGGCAGTTGGGTTTTAGGATAATTAATGTAAGGAACCCTGGCTGGTACATTAATTATAGGACGATAAAGGTAACACTAGATAAAAAGTATGAAAGTATGCTCGTCCAATTAGTGCACCTTGGAGTTTCCGATACGACTCCACAGAACTACAGAAAAATTACAAATACGTGAATAAAGTATATTCAGGGTAGGTACGTGGATACAAAGATAAAGTATATTCAGGGTAGGTACGTGGATACAAAGATAAAGTATATTCAGGGTAGGTACGTGGATACAAAGATAAAGTATATTCAGGGTAGGTACGCGAATACAAAGATAAAGTATATTCAGGTTATGTGGTACGAAAAGGTTTTCTGGATAATAATAACAAAACACAGACGCAACGCATATTCGTAAGCACGTTTAATATCAAACTGCATTTTTTTAATCAACAAGAACGGTCTCAGGGTCACGCCTTCTCCTTTTTCACGTCCAACCTGAATAACAACTTTATATTGACTAAAAGTGAGAAGATAATCAGCTAACCACGAGATACATTCGCTATAATTATTGTTCATAAACCTTGGGAAAACAACCAATTTACTTTGGGATACTGTCACTAAAACTACTACTAAAACTCTGAGATTGTTTGTTTGGTTGGTTGCTTATTTTCTCAGTCAAAAAATCATTCACACTATTGTTCGCGCTCTTTACGAAACTTCTTACTTCACTTTTATGAAAAATTAAATGGTCTTTCCTTTTACTCCCGATCATCAATCAAATATCTTTTCTTTAATTATGAATAACACGAATGGATTGAAATATTTAATTAAATTATCTTAAAATAAATCTTCATTTCGATGCAATATCGAAATTGGCTTGAATTCTTCATAACCTCTGAACAGTGGTTGAGCCAACGGGTCACGGTGGTCTAGTTGTTCATAAAACGTGGGAAGATAACAAGATTACCACGAGATACAGCCACTACAGCGACTGTTGACATAATTTAAGAAGACAACCGAACTGACTGCGGGATACAGTCATCAAAAGAAACAATTCACAAAGCATGAGAATACTGCTAACTAACCACGAGGTACACTAAAGTTATTGTTTACAAATAATAAGGTTTAAAACCAAAATGGAACTAATTAAATACATTTTGTGTGCAACAGTCAAGTCTCTGCGTGTTCAGAATATTGTAAACGCTCAGGTTACGTGACTTTGTTAAATTACCAGTCTCCTAGAAAATGGTTCAACCAGCGCTATTTTTATAAGCATTTATACCCGCTAAATTAAGTTAATTATTAAGCAATAACATGAACATTTATCAGTCGATGTGTTGTTATATTCGTGTAAGTATCAAAAACAGTGAAACACGTAGATATTAATTAAAATGTACTGCTTGTATGTTTGAAGATAGGAAGCTAAAACGGATGTGGTGTTAGGTTTTTTTGTGTTTTTTTATTGAGCAACACACAGGATAAGCGACCAGATCAGAGACCACTAAGATCTTGACATAGCCATACCTAATATAACACTGTTGACACGTGTGGTTAGTAACCAGATAGTGGTATCCGCCGCCTACGCGGCTACTTTTAACCAAGGTGGTATTAACAGTTACTGTTATAACTCTTCCACGTGTTCAGAGCGGCATATTTAATCTCGATCTACATCCCGACACGCTAATTACTAGGACACACCTGGCCCGAAACAAATGTGATAATGTAGAGTCTATATAAAAACCTCTTCAACAATGAAGAAAAAGTGATTGGTGTAGCTCAACTTGTTAATAAGATGAAGGGTGAACAGTTCACTAACGTAGACGTAAAAACGGTCGAGGTAGGAAAACTTAACACGAATGTTTGATTAAGGTCATGCTAGATATGTTCTGTGATCTTTCTTACAAAGGAGATCTTCAACAATGAAGAAAAAGTGATTGGTGTAGCTCAACTTGTTAATAAGATGAAGGGTGAACAGTTCACTAACGTAGACGTAAAAACGGTCGAGGTAGGAAAACTTAACACGAATGTTTGATTAAGGTCATGCTAGATATGTTCTGTGATCTTTCTTACAAAGGAGATCGGCAGAGACAAAACGGGAACCCTTGGCTTTTTGTTGTTGACCTGTGGGAAAGATCACTTGTTCGTTCTGTCAACTATATTTCGCTCATACTACAGAAACGACAAGTAAGGCTACATACTTCAAACAAAAATACTATATAAAGAATGCAACCAACAGAATAATACATTTTATTCGTATTTAATGTACCTCGATCATGAAAGCAGAGCTGTTAGTCATGACGTTTTGGAAACCATACTTCATTGAACTCTATTATGCATGATTTATTAATCATAAATATATATATTTTTTTTATTATAAAACTGATAAAATCTCAAACATTAGAAAACCATTTATCGGAGGTAATTTACCACATCTAAGCTTCAAATGAGACAAGACATAAACTCTCCTTCTCGCTTTTTAGGGCTGCAGGGTCGGATTAAGGTTCAATGGGGCCGTAAGTCCAGGAAATATTTGGAAATAATAATAATATCAACTCACATTCACTTCTATTCTGCTAGTTATACGAACCATACTTTTTTACTTGGGTGTCTGGTGGGGCCCTTGTATGGCTGGGACCCAGGCTTAGGTGGCCTATGTGTTAATCCGGTACTGGAGGGCTGATAATCTTAGATTTAAACTTAAAACCGAAACAACATTAATAGATACTACTAATAAATTCCTCATTAATGGGCAAAACTTTAGCTACAATATTTCTCATTAGAAATACTTTTAACTTACGTAAAAAACAACAACAAAAAAACGGTTTCTCATATCAGTAATGGCAAATTAATGTTACTTAATTAAAGAGAGGTATGTGAGACAAAGTGAAGACTAAAATACAGCCGCGAATATTGAAAAGAAGTTCGAGTTCATTTTTATTGCATTTCTTTGTTCATCGCGATATCTACCACGTGAAATTTTTTAGGGTAACTTACATTATCAACGCAGCAGGAGTAATGAACATTGTTGATAACATTAAAATCTGTCTCATTTCCCGTCCAGTTGAAGGTCTGTAAAAAGAAGGAAGAAGTTATGAAAAAGTCAAAAATAAGTAAAACGTAATAAAATCTGTTAAAAGCATTCATTATTACTACACAACAAAACAAGCTATGTAAAAAGATTAGTTGTAATAATAAAATAATTGCGTAAGTGAGGAAATAACAAATGCCAAAATAGAATATAAAGCAGTTGTAAAATAACTGTTATTAAGAAAACACGAAAACAACGTTTCGGGCAACAGCTCTTCATCAGGTTTCCAGTGAGAATGAAACTGTTAATACAAGGGTTAGGTTGAAAGAACACATAACACGTGCTTATATACTGTTCTGGAGCCTTCGAGTCTAGTGTTACTTGTTTTTTTCTATTTCGTATTATGTAAAAAAAGTTAATTAAACTTTTTCTATACAAGAAATCATTATGATTATAAAATAACAAAATTACGTGTAGGTTATCATCTACTGTAAAGTAGTGATAGTTGCAAAAAACATTTTCACCTAACGAAATGTTCATTAGAAAATATTCTTAAACACATCTCGTGAAGACTGAGTACTTGAGCTAGCAAAGCATATTTCCAAAGTGTTCTCAATTTTTGAAAATGTTATTCTTAATAACGTGCAGCAAACAGCTGTAAATCTTATCCATTGTGAGTGCCGCAGGGAATAGTTGTAAATCTTGTCCATTGTGAGTGCCGCAGGGAATAGTTGTAAATTTTATCCGTTGTGAGTGCCGCAGGTAATAGTTGTAAATGTTATCCATTGTGAGTGCCGCAGGGAATAGTTGTAAATTTTATCCGTTGTGAGTGCCGCAGGGAATAGTTGTAAATCTTATCCATTGTGAGTGCCGCAGGGAATAGTTGTAAATCTTATCCATTGTGAGTGCCGCAGGGAATAGTTGTAAATCTTATCCGTTGTGAGTGCCGCAGGGAATAGTTGTAAATTTTATCCGTTGTGAGTGGCGCAGGGAATAGTTGTAAATTTTATCCGTTGTGAGTGCCGCAGGGAATAGTTGTAAATTTTATCCCTTGTGCGTGAGACAGGGAATAGTTGTAAATCTTATCCGTTGCGAGTGTCGTAGGGAAATAGTTGTAAATCTTATCCATCGTGAGTGGTACATGTCAGTTGTGCTCGGTTTTATAGTGATGTATCCTAATAGTTCTTTTCTTTACAATTGTAATTGGATTTGTTACTTTTTAAATTTGTTGTTAAGCACAAGGTAACCCAGTGGGTTATATTTGCTGTATCTACCACGAGTATCGAAACCCGATTTTTAGCGGTGTGAACCCTCAGACTTACCGCTCAGCTACTGGTGGCTTGATTCATTTGACAATTAAACCTAATATAATTTAAATAAAAGGAACATTTGCGCCCACCTCAAACTTTTGTTAAATGTTTGTTGATGAATTGGGTATTAAAACTATTAAATGGAACTGCGAAAAGACTGGAAAATACTTTTGAAGGAATTACTATTTTTTTTTAAACACTCACTCTTGGACTGCTCACCTACATTTGACGCTTCTAATCTAAGCTATTACAGTAGTTAAAACTGTAAAACAACATCCAAATAAAAACATACAAGGTAGAAAAAAAGGGTTATCATATTCCAAGTATAAATATTGACAATCATAAATTGGTATAGTTTCATTTTCAATTTCAGAAGAAAAAAATCGAGCATACTAAGTTCATTATATCTTTATTTTAGACTCTACTCCTTTTTTGTTACGTCCCCAGGTAAGATTACGGATATACAGCATTAAAATTCGGGGTTCGATTCCCCTGTGGTAGATAGAGCTTAGATAACCTATTGTGTGGCTTTGAGTTAAAACACGCCTTGTTTTTTACATAAAATAGATGACGTCCTCGAAAAGAAATTTCAGTGCGTCTGTGGAAATCCTTTCTTTACCAAAGCAACACATGTGTCTTACCTTCACTCGGTAATCCATCAAAACAATAAATAGTATTACTTAGAGCACAATAAACTTTATGGTTGCATGTACGTCTTTAGTGAATAACTATCTGTAGTGCTTAAATTAAACTCCTACCACCTGGTGATCTTATCTCTGGTAAACACGCTCTTACGCTAGGAATGCCAATCATATGCTAAACGACACAAACATAATTGTATTACAGTGTGTCAAAAGACGTTTTGTAATCAGTAGGGCGCTCAACTAATAACAATTACCTTTGAAGTGGATTTTATCTACTTAAACTCATATTAGGATTTAGTTAAATTATTCTCCAGTATATCAGTATATATACATATATATTAGGTCGTCAAGAAATTAATATCGCTTTTTTAGATGACAAAACTTATATATCAAAACAAAACATTCATTAAACGAAATAGTCTCCATT
>NW_013667053.1:267428-269527 GCF_000517525.1 Limulus polyphemus
TGAGGTACGTTTTTTGGGGAGTGGTTAATGAAAGTGTTCCAAAACGCGACATTAATTTCTTGACGACCTAATATATATATATATATTTACAACGCTAACATTTCTTCCAGATCTATGCAAGCTCACTACTGGTCTGTAGATGAATTTAATGAATATTTCATGATTAAATAACACTACCTGGTTCTACAGTTAACTCATGAAGACAACACATTTTTCAAAAATGATTGATCTTACTTGACCCGTAGCTGCCACGTGACGAGCAAAGCAGACGTGAGTAGCTTCATCACCCGAGAGTTGCGAGAGACTTGAAGAAATAAAAACAAGAGTCAGACATTACTTTAACTCACAGTATACTAAACAAATTATGGTCATTCTGCCAGGGCTTCTTTTTTACTAGGATTGAAAAAAGAAAACATTGTCCTTTAATTATTCATTTATAATCAAACAAAAGTCGAACATTCCTGTTCGAGGCGAAACAGCAGTGAAGAATGATACTGTTGACCTTTAACCTTAACGTTTGAGTTATCAATTCGTGGTTTCTAAAATGCGATGATAACATTCAACGTTATTACAACACATACAAATAATGAAATAAACCAGCTGAAAATACAAATATATCATTCATTAATAACATATGTTTTATTTGCAAGTAAGAAGTTGGACACAGAGAGAAATATTCAATTATTTACCTGTTTAACTTCGTGATTTGTATTCGCTGATTATTTAATTTAATTTTGAAATTGAAGGTGTCATTCATTAATTGAGTTTAATTAATTGAAATTGAGGGCTTTTACTAGGCTCTAGCATATGGTTTAATTACAGTTTTTAGTCCAGATATAATGTAGTTGCTTATTAAAGTTTCTCTGTCCTATTAAAACATATATATATTTTTATACCTATCGTAAAATAAAACCAATTTTGTACTTCATTAAAATGCAGAATAAACAAATGTACAGTACATATTAAGTATAAGATTTATATATTTTGGTGAACAGAAAAGTTTTGGCCCAGTATATTCTTGGATTTGCAAAACTAGATCGATTTCATAGAATTATACCTATGGACTGTAACCAGAACCAAAGCAAAGAAAATAATAAGACCGGAACCTGTAATGGAGAACATATTAGTTAAACGACACTTCGTTTGTTGTTATTGGTATAGATTTACATTAAGGAGGTCGCCTTTTCTAGTAATGTAAAAACTGATAAACTTCTACATATTTTAGTTTCAACAAAAGCGTGTAAGAGTATCTAAATCTAATATATATATATATGTATATAAAAGAGGGAGTTTATTTATTTTGTTCGCTATAGGAAACCAAACGGTTGAATTTATTAATTTTAAAATAACTTCATAATAACCAGTTTTTTTACAAGAAATTTAATGGTGCTAGTTATTTTGTATTTGGTGTAGCATTTAATAGCGAAATTGTCAATTAATGATTATTGCGCCATTTTTTTGTAATAAATGTTTTGCAATAAACATACAAACATAAGCACGTTTTACAAATAGAAAGCGTTATGGCGGGAGACGCTCAGATCACCTTGCTGTCAATTCAGTATTTCCAAAAACAGTTTTCTTTAAATAGTGCTAGGTGGTTTCATAAGTGATTTAGTAACTTTGTGAATTGCAAATTATTGTTTAGTGATACAGTGATTATGCCACCCAAGAAATTCCCTTTCTATGGAAAGTCTTCTGCCGCTAAAAGAATGCAAGCACAAAGAGCAGCTGAAACAGAAGAAGAACGTAATCAATGACTTCAAGCACGAGCTGCAAGACAGGCTGCTCAAATACAGGAAGAGACTTTGGAACAACGTAAAGTTAGACTTCGAGCTCAAGCTGAAAGGCAGGCTACTCAAAGACAGCAAGAAACTGTTGAACAGCACAAAGCCAGAGTTCAGTCAGAATCATCAAGGCAAGCTGGATACAGACAACAAGAAACTTCTGAACAACGTCAAACCAGACTCAAGCACAAAAATTAAGACAATTAACTTACAGAGAGGAAGAAACAGAGAAGCAACATGATGTACGACTTCAGGCTCAAAGAACAAAACAAGTTCAAACACGATCTAATTTCAAATAAAGCTTTGTTTGATTAA
>NW_013667053.1:270212-271987 GCF_000517525.1 Limulus polyphemus
CTGAATAATTTGCTGACAAAAATACTGATCTATACATTTCAAATCTAAATTTTCATCGTTCAACGCCGGGTAACTCAGCAAGTGATATATAAATAACATCTTTTATGTTATACATTGTCTGTGCTGGCGAAATGTGTTCTGATACTAATTTATATCCAATCTCTTAACTGGTTCTCTACGGATTTCCAGTAAGAATAATATTATAGTATTTCAACTGCACACTGTGTGTTTCAAGATACCCTTCGTATACAATACCTGATCTCATCAGATTAGTTGGGTTTACACCAAACAAAGCCTCGATCGAAGCGCTATCTATAACATATAATATATATATATATAATAAGAATGTATATATATATATATATATATATATAAATATGTATTTCACAGTTATCTGTATTACACCAGAGGCGTACGGGCAATATTCAGCTCTGCACAGTCCTGATAAGATAATTAGGTAAAAATATAACATTTTTATTTTAGATGCACGCGCCAGCACCACTGTAATAAAACAATGTAAGATTATACCAAAATATAAAGGTATCATTTTAAAGTGAAAATGTCTGCAGTCAAAAGCATTGGGGATATTCCGTCTGTCAGACGTAATCAGAACAACAGAGCTAAAATTAAAATAAAAGCTACAGATTCAACAAGTGGTCAGGATATGGGAGCTAGAACCAACAATGTACCAGATCCCACTACCACTCACTGTCTATAGCCAGTTGTTGGCATGATAGTTATATACCATTAAAGAACTGTTATATCTTAAATGACCGATATAAATAACGACCTGATGTTTGTCTGTTTGTAGTTAAGCACAAAGCTACACAATGGGGTATGTGTGCTCTGCTCACCACGGGTATCGAAACCCGGTTTCTAGAGTTGTAAGTCCATAGAAATACTGCTGTGCTACTGGGGGGGGCACGACCTAATGATCTCTAGTATTTAATGAAAGGTCTCGTCGGCAGCGATGTGCAACAAGCAAGGTGTGCATGTGAAATGTTATAAATATATTATTCTTACTGAAACCAACAGTGACAGACTTGATAAAAATTATCAGTCTTATTTATTCTTACTGAAACCAACAGAGAGAAACTTTATAGAAATTATCAGTCTTATTTATTCTTACTGAAACCAACAGAGAGAGACTTGATAAAAATTATCAGTCTTATTTATTCTTACTGAAACCAACAGAGAGAAATTTTATAGAAATTATCAGTCTTATTTATTCTTACTGAAACCAACAGAGAGAGACTTGATAAACTTTATCAGTCTTATTTATTCTTACTGAAACCAACAGAGAGAGACTTGATAAACTTTATCAGTCTTATTTATTCTTACTGAAACCAACAGTGAGAGACTTGATAAACTTTATCAGTCTTATTGCTACATAATATCGCACAAACTACAAGTACAGTTTATTTACATAATTAAATTTTATCCTGTTCCTCTTAGGTTCATTTATCGAAACTTTACTTTTTTAAATGTTTTACTACATTAAGGGTTATTGTATAAAAGATATAGTTTTGTTTTAGATTGCACACACACACAATATATATGTATATATATATGTGTGTGTGCATATATATATATTGTGTGTATATCTATATATATATGTGTGTGTATATATATATATGTGTGTGTGTGTATATCTATATGTATATATGTGTGTGTGTGTATATATATATATTATGTGTGTGTGTAATATATATATATTATTATGTGTGTATATATATATATACACATATACACACACACACACATATATATATATA
>NW_013667053.1:272072-277383 GCF_000517525.1 Limulus polyphemus
ACACACAATATATACACACACACACACACACATATATGTATATATATATAATTATTTTTGTTTGTTTGTTTGATTCACAGTTTCCACTCAAAGCTACACAAACTATTTTTGAACTGTTAAACTAGAAAGAAGGTAGCTAATCAACAGTACTCACTGGAAATTTTGAGCTTCTTAAACCTGACTGAATATTAGGATTTGACTGTCACTATAACACCGCACCCACGACGCCAAAGTGCAGAGCGCGTTTTTATGCCGGAAAGATTATTTCTTCAAATTCAAATGTTGCCTGTTTAACCGATAGGTGGAGGTATGTTGTTAATTAGTTATATTGTTCGTCTACAAATACTAGTTTAGATGGTGTTTTTAAGTTTTTCGAACGCAGAATCTTCTACCATGTATTAGGCCTTTTAGCAAGCTAATAAACAGTAAACAATTTACACGAGATCAAAGGAAATTTACCGTCGTAGTTCTGTTTAAAATAGTTATTAATTTGTTAGGAACTTTGACATTATACCGTTGTAACGCAATGTGTATAATTCACCCTTATATAGGCAGACTTTTGGTAGTTCCAACAGCTGATTCTTTAGTTTAACTTTTTACACTCACGTTTTAACAAACTGGTGATACATTGATTTTCATGCATGCTTCACTCCTCCAACGTCGTAAAATCTTGCAACGACACCTATTGTTACTGCAAAAGCTGTGATGATAACATATATTGAATGATAAATAAAAACTGGCAACCACAGACAGCTGATTTAAGGACGTTAAAGACGATACCGGTTGATTCGACTAATATTAAACGCTTATGTAGTTAGTATATATATATATCTGGCTAATTGGATTTATTGATTAACAATCGCTCTTAAAAACTAATCAAAGTAATTATAATGAAAGTGTATGCCAAAAAAGTTAATTATAATTACATGCATGAAACAGCCCATGTTAGAAAAAAAAACTAATATTTTTAAATTTAAAGGTTCTCAAATAACTCCACTAAAGAAAGGAGTTAAGTCAGGTTTTTTATTATAATGTTAACCTGAGTAACTGAGATAGGATAGACACGTACAGATCTTATTGCACAAAAAAGCATACTGATATGACGTAAAAAAAGGCTTTCAAAGCAACTGTCGTTGCTATAGTAACGGTAAATTCGCTTGCTGTAAACTTAAAAACCAATTTTATTATTTAAGTACACGTGGAAACGCAATTTTCTTATTTTTCTTCAGATTAGAAAAAAATTTACGAACACTTCTAATTCTTAAAAAAAACAAGTGATCAATCCACATTCGTTTGTTTTTCTTTTGGTATATATGGTCAACCAGAAAAAAGCATAACGTCAAAGAAATTTACCCAGGCGTCCGGATCTCCTCTTCACCATGCCATAGTTCAAAGATTTTCGTGAACACAACGTCCTAGAAGAAACCAAACATCGTTTTACAGAGTTACTATTGTAAAATGTGTCTTTCATACAGGGGGTTTAGTACATATAATACAACGATTGTGGAACCTCACCTCGTCATCAGTTCATGTTGCCACTTTCACTCGTACTCTATCTGGTCCATCAGGTGCATCTTAATAATAACCCCACACTGTATATTCTATTGCAAAAAAACCCCATCTTAAGGCTGTCATATGTTCATAGCATACCACTCCTCCATCCATACTTTCCATAATCCATCTAATGTACGAGGATAATGGTTTCTCAGCGCTCGTTTCAACAGTCCGATCGCACAAAAATACATAGGCGTTGCGTCCGGCGACTTGATCGGTATGACTTCGTATGAGATAGTATGAATGCCTATTTCATTTTCTAAGTGCTTAAAATATACAACGGTTGAATGGGAAACATGGCTGTGAGCCCTATCTTGGTGAGCCCATACCTGTTGACCTCGTTTTCAGACAGAGATACTTATTATATTGCATACTGTTGCCTAGGGACGAGTTTGCCACCGATCTTGGTGTTCGTTTAATCTTACCTATTATAAGATGTCGCATTTTGCTTATCTACGTGGGATGCGACTTGTTATATGTTTCTTTTTTAATGGTCCTGCTGCCTTAAGTTGATTCACATTCTTTTGTTTTCCAATGCCATTAAGTACAAGTATTTCAATGCATCGTTATAATCTGATTGCATAAATATTGAGCATTGAAAAGGGCTGTTACGCTTATCCTTTTCATAAGCATTCAACTTCCAGTAGCATCACACTACTACTTACGAAACGTCAAACAATGTCAAAATATAGTTCTGATACCTGCCATTCCCGCGACTATATTTCCGCTGTGGTTGTCACATGACTTACTGATTTGCATATTAAAATCGTTTTAATATAATGTACCCAATCCTCCACACTCACTTTAGTGTGTTTCTGAGCAAAGAAGTCATTTCATGGTGAAATAAATAACATGTATATATGACCCACAGACAAACATTATAGGCGTTACTTAACTTAGGAAAGCAATCTTACATCATTCTGTTTATCAGAGCAACAGACAAACGTGCTCGTATATTGTTGTAACCAGAGAAAGAAAAACAGGACTACATATACAGTATTTTATAGTTAACAAGCAGCGAGAGCGAGGGTACCTCTACACATTATTAGTATTACATTAATAACAGAAGGAAGCCTTCTCTATTACCGTATCGAAAACAATCAATTACAATTGAGAAAATGTATTATTGTACAACATTTTGTTGTTCAAGTTTCTTCAGGTATTCGCCATTGGTCGTTTTCAATGTAAAAATGACCTTGATGTAACAATTTAAAAAAAACATTTTCACTCAAACTATTTTATTACTGTTATTCAAACAAGTTACAAATTTCATACACAGTTTTCATTTTAGTAAAACTAGAAATATTATACTAACTTACCCCGAAATCCAGAAGAAGGTCTATGACAGAATTTACTATGAATTGTACTTGTCACCAGAGCAAAAGCAAGCCGTTTTTATAAGAACAAGGTCGTATTAGAGCATTATTACTGTAATTGTATTTCTGCATTAGCGTAAAAGAAGCTATGAAATAATGATTTTACTGTTTTTGAAGCAACATAATTGGCTGTCTACTAAACGACTACCTCAATAGGAAGGATAAGCCTACATCTAAAATTTTCTCATTAACTATGCAAAATAATGCAGTCTTCACATCAACACAAAAACATAGAAACAAATAGAAACAAATTCCTTTTAACTTAATGTTTTTATTTCAACGTAGAAAACCAGCTAGACCTATTTCATTAATACTACTTTATGTAGTAAAAGCAACCTATATACCTACTTCTGGTTTGGAAAATTTTCTGGGTTTCATAACTGAAGGAACCTTTTCTGTTGAAAACTGAGTTTGATACATTACCTACAAAAACATTCAATCAGAAACATCATAAAACAACAAAAAACATTTACAATATTTCATTACGAAAAATAAAGAAATTAAAAAAACGGATTTTGTTTTGATTTGTATTTGAAAGACTATGTTTCATCGTTTATTAGTGCATAAATTATTCTAATTATTACTATAAATGAATAAATAATACCATCCCGCAATAGTCGATGTTAAACAGTGTGTTCATCTCCGCAATAGTCGATGTTAAACAGTGTGTTCATCTCCGCAATAGTCGATGTTAAACAGTGTGTACATCTCCGCAATAGTCGATGTTAAACAGTGTGTTCATCTCCGCAATAGTCGATGTTAAACAGTGTATTCATCTCCGCAATAGTCGATGTTAAACATGTGTACATCTCCACAATAGTCGATGTTAAACAGTGTGTTCATCTTCGCAGTAGTCGATGTTAAACAGTGTGTTCATCTCCGATGTAAGAGCAAACAATTTAGTCAGTACCACAATATAGGCTTTGTTTGTTTCAAACTCTTTACACAAAGCTACACAAAAGGCTATCTGTGCACAGTCGTGCCCGATTTTAAACCGACAAAATAGAGAAGGCAGCTGGTAAACAGCGCCCATCGCTAACTCTTGAGATACTTTAATTCAATAGTGAGATTTGACCGTCACTATGGCTCCAAAGCGAGGAACGCGTTTTTTTTTTTGGCGTGAACAACAAACACTTGGATTCACGGACTAAGCACACTAGCTAAGAGGCCACCGCCTAGAAGGCAGACGTTTTAAAATTGTATTTCAACATAAGTTGACTTCAGTTTGCTAGTTTTAATTTACTATATTATAATTAGTTTTTAGAAAACATGTTCATAAAACAGTTAATTAAATATAATTTTGAGAAGGAAAATTAATCATTATTTCCAGCCATATGACAGTTATTCAGTTTGTATATATATATATATCTGTTCCATTGTCGTATTCCTGTTGTTAAACCAATATCTCAGGCATTTATACCTTTCTAACTCTCTATTTGTTGACCCTTTTCACTCTCATTTTTTCCCCTCTGGATAACTCGCCACCATTAAATCGTCATCCGCATATTTCAATTATACAGATATGTATTTTGATTTTCGTCATCAGCCTTCCCACAACATGCTTCTAAATCACTTAAATATACTGAGAACGGCGTTGAATTTAACGATCATTTTCTTGTGTACATTCTTTCACCGTCCAAAAACTCCTTGTCTATTCCTTTATTTCAATTCCATTTATCACGTTTTTCTATACGAGAATTAAGAAAGTTATATTTCATTGAATTTTGTTCTTAACATATATCTGAAACAGTGCAGTATGGATTTCTTTCTCTTTGTGTTGATGCGACCAGTCTTTAGTCAACGATTCCCCAGACGGAATAATCAATTCTTTGGCGTTTCAGAAAACATGATCATGATGAGATGACGAAACTTCGAATATTTTATGAATAATTAAAAGTAGTTGGAGTTACTAATAACCTTTAATGTGTTTTTGTTTTAAACATGACTTGTAATTACTAATATTAATAACAACTTCAGAGTGAAAAAAAAGAAGTGTGTGTTAATCTCATTATATCTGCTATATCTAGTGCGGCCAAGATCTATATTATGTCATGCGTTACTTAAATCATGACTTGTAATTACTGTTGTGTTATTTCAATCATGACTCTCAACACACACTTGTATTACTTATTAAGTGTTGTTAACTGCCGTGCATTTAATAAATATCACACATTTTAACTGATAATTTAAATATATTTAAAAGTATAAGTATATAATTAAATATTACATAATTGTATTTGAATATAGCTTTTAAATGGGGAACATCTGTGAGCTGAGTTCTTGTACAGATCTTAAATATAACGTTGATTAATGGAAACATCGGCACATGTAGAAACGTAGATCTTGAAAGTCGAGTTGTTCGAAACTTGAAAATAGCGTTG
>NW_013667053.1:277598-289141 GCF_000517525.1 Limulus polyphemus
AACTCGACCAATTGTTGGTTGAGATGTTGCAAAGGAAATATCTGCTGAAGCTTTTCGCCACACACTAATCATATTTTAAGATCTGTGCAAGAACTCAGCTAACAGATGTTTCCGCATATAAAAGCTATCTTCAAGTTTTGTACACCAAAAAACTTTCCAAATAATTATGTTTGTTATATATCAAACGTTATATCAAATGACTTAAATCATTTGAAAACGGTCATATACTCCCTTGAAGAAGAACGGTTATAAAAAAAATCATACACTAGTTTAAAGCAACATCTGATTCTGGAATTTTTCTTCATATTTTCATAAACTTTCTCCAGGAAACATGCCCAACCTTCACCAAAAAAGAAAGAAAAAACTTTCGCACGTGCTTGTCAAATAACTGATAATCTCATATAATACCTGTTTTCGTTTTCCCGCTCAATCAAACAAGGCGTAGGTTTGTGAGTAAATACTTAGATTTAAGAAATATATGTTTTGATTATTTTTTTTTAACGTGTATGTATATGTTTTATGAAACAATACAGTCCGAGCGTCACAGGTCCTATAGTCTGCATAAGTTAACTAATGTAAAATTCGAAATAGCGATTCTTCTACATTATACAAAGAAATGTTGTGTTCTTCATGTTTTTCCACTTTGACAAATTAAATAAACCAACTGTTTTCTGCCGATGAAAATAACCGTCTCCCCTAATCGACTCATATATTACAGCAAGTAAATTTGTAGAATCTGTAAACAGTTTATGGAAAGAAAATCAAAATTATATTAGACAAACCTTCAGAAACACTGAGAGACAGATGCAGACTTATTAACCAACATGCATTACTTACGCACCCTTGAACTCTGTTCTACATCTATAAGGTATACTCGGCATTTTTCACAAGTCAACAGCCCCTGCGTCTTGACCATGATTTTGTTGATTAATCCGTCTAAGGACGACGTTTCCTCAAAAATTGATTTGGCTAAAGTTAACAGAAGCTGAAAGTAAATATATATATATACTTCAGTCCTTTCTCTTCTCCTAAAATGTTTTTAATGCACGGGTTTTGTAACATCACAGGCTTACTCCTCAGTATATAAAAACCATAAAAACAATATAAGTTTAAAATCTAGTTTAAATAAAAAATAAGATATAAACTAGAAAAATTTTTATTTTTTTAAAAGACATAGGTTATATAATAAATTATCTTATTGTTATCAAATTAAAATAGAAATATAATTAAAAGGAATCTTTAAATTGAAATTAATGTCAAAATTCTTTAGCTTTAACGATAAAAATTACTACAATACAATACATGAATTTCACAGAATACAGATATTTTAAAAAAATATTTACTTTGCCCTAAACATCTTTGATGTTTCTTCAGAGTTACAGAGTTAAGATACATCTACAACATTTGTCTGTCGTTAAACACAAAGCTACCGCGGGTATCAAAACTATAGTTTAGCGTCAGAAGACCTCATACCCTCCGCTGAGCCGCCAGGTGGCCCAAAACAGTCATCCAAAAATCTTTCACATGTTATCTTTAAGTAACTTATGTAGTTAATCTCAAAATAGCTTGAAAGAAGGTCAAACATTTTACTTTCAAGAAAATCCATTACTAGCGTTGCATAGGCTGGTGCAACTTTAATGCCCATAGCAGTTCCCGAGATTTGGTGAAAAATATCGTCTTTAAACACACAATAATTAGATAGAACTAAATCTAGACCTTTTAAGATAACTTCCTTATTAACCTCTTGTTAAGACAAAGCATGTAATCAACTATAATATAACTCAATTGCTTTTAGCCCAAAATTATGTGAAGTATTGAGATATAAAGCAACAACATCAAATGACACTAACAGATGATTTGGTTCTACCTTTACTATATTCGATATAACTGTACAGATGATTTGGTTCTACCTTTACTATCTTTGATATAACTTTACAGATGATTTGGTTCTACCTTTACTATCTTTGATATAACTTTACAGATGATTTGGTTCTACCTTTACTATCTTTGATACAACTTTACAGATGATTTGGTTCTACCTTTACTATCTTTGATACAACTTTACAGATGAGTTAGTTCTACCTTTACTATCTTTGATATAACTGTACAGATGAGTTAGTTCTACCTTTACTATCTTTGATATAACTGTACAGATGATTTGGTTCTACCTTTACTATCTTTGATACAACTTTACAGATGATTTGGTTCTACCTTTACTATCTTTGATACAACTTTACAGATGATTTGGTTCTACCTTTACTATCTTTGATACAACTTTACAGATGATTTGGTTCTACCTTTACTATCTTTGATACAACTTTACAGATGATTTGGTTCTACCTTTACTATCTTTGATACAACTTTACAGATGATTTGGTTCTACCTTTACTATCTTTGACATAACTTTCACATTTGGAATAAAAGGTTTTTAAAACGATCCAGTAATTTATTTCTGCCTCCCACAATAGGGCGGTTTGACATATCTATAGGGTGCCTGTTTGGTTCTTCTTTTAAAAGTTATATATATACAACATATTATAAAAAGACAGAAGGCCAAATGCTATAAAAGATGCTCTGTTTTTAACAAAAAGCACATTAGTTACGCAGACCGAATTACTACGTATTATATACACATGCATATTTTCTTATATATTATATACATTTTGTTTCATAGCTAGCGATAACTTCCAATGCACTTGTTTACAAGCTTTTACACGTGTATGACACAATTTGTTTTCAATGAATTGACTAATGAACCACGATGATAGGCAATCAGGCAATAAACTAAACACAACAACACTGAGGTCGTTACAATTGTTTTCTTCTTGGGATACAGATACTAAAATGGACAATATTCAGCAACATAGAACTTCCATTTGTTGTGCAAAGTATGATCCAACCAAAAACTCAAAATAAAATACCACCAGAGTGAAGCTTTAGGATGTAATAACGTTAAATATGGTTCACAGAAGCAAAGGGGGATCCAACAGGATAGAAGAGTTCAATATAATAAAAAAATGAAGGTGTCACAAAGTGGTGAAGATATGTAAAATTTGTTGTTTACATATTTCCAATTTTTATCCTAGGAACTGCGTCTGTAACTTTACTCACCTAACAGGCTATTTTTTAAAGGGCAAATGCAATCTAAAACTAACTCTTTAGCATCGAGGGACAACGAAGAGTCAGTAATCTAATATCGTGGTTAGGGTTAGATCAGCTTTGCGCGTTAATAAGGCCCCTTTGCGGACGTCTAACCGTTCACATAGTTCGAGTTGTTTTTGATGAGGATGGTACATGATAGACGTTCCTACAAGTCGAGGTTGTGTGTGCCCAGAGAAGATGTTGACCGTGGAACAATTCAATTAATATATATCTAAAGTTGCTTAGGAATCAAACGTTCGCTATACACACACACACACACACCCTCAAGACAGTTAAATATACATCACAAGTTCAGAAATCATTACAAAGTTTGAGAAATGTTTAACTCGGGGAAAACTGAATGTGCATGTGTGTGTAAAATTGCAAACAAAACACTTAGAAATTAAGTTCATGAAGGACTTAACCTTTAATTATAAATATATTTAAATAATATAACAAACCTTCACAGGTTTTAGACAGTTGGGAAATTAATACATCCCTTAAATTATTTTTATAGGTATTCCAATTTAACGAGTTAACTGCGTGGTATCATGATTCTTTTCGATCTTGTCTTCATCTTGTAAAAAACATGTTTTTGTTTTGTTTTCAAGCTCTAGCAACCAGAGTTTAAAACATTACATAAAATCTGGTCAGCAGTAAAGACCTCTGCATATTTTTATCTATGAATATATATTTTGTTAATTTGCTAACTTTTGTTTGTTTATTTGTCTTTACCGTTCGTGTTCATTTTATTCTTTGCTTGGTATTTCGGAACTGCTACATTTTTTTTTTGAAATCAGTAAATAACCCATCAGTTTCTCAATAAGAGTTAATCGCACTTCATTTGAACTATTGATATATGCTGATAGTATATTCGTCACTGCAGATGCGCGCCGTATTTCTACGGCAACACATTTTGCATTCATTTATTTGGTTCACAGTGAATTCTTCAACGTTTAACTGCGCACTGCTACCAAAATTAGACCGGGGAACTGTGTCACAGAATTTCCACACATTGAGATTATTATACAATGTAGAGACAAACATTTCGAAGAAGACTAGTACTGATGTTCTATTGGAAGCGAAAAACTCGCAAAGCAGAAGGTTTATGACAGCAACGAGCTCCGAAACCACAGATCCAATCCAAACTGGAGCAACTTCCACATCTGCTGTTGTTACAAAAGAGAGATCTTCGATCCAAAAAAAAGCGTTTGTGATGAAATCAAGTATATCTCCTGGTAGAAGGGGCGTTATTTACTGTGAGGCAAGGAGTGGTTGCACACTATCCAACCTTACAGAATCTAACATAATTATGTATAAGATGACTGAAGTTTTCTTTACAAACGAAAAAAAAAAGTACAAGTTTTCAAACATCATTTATTTCTAATCTATATAGGAAATGCAGTCGGTTGCTATGTGATGTAATCGCTCAAGCTTAGAGTCTTAATACGCCTGCGGGCATTTATTCATTTATTTGATTGGTCTTTCACAGTTGTTAAGTGATTATCGCAAATATCATGAGTCAAAGAAAATTTCGGTTATATTTCTGACAGAAAGTAGGAAGCGGAAGAGATTAAACAACAACGAGTCTACAAAAAAAATATTCATTTGAAGAAGAAAATATAAATATTGCGAATGTATATTAGGAATGCAATAATTGCTTAGTTTCTAATTTTTTGCTATTTGGATCAGAAGGTGTTTTATATTCTAACAATTCCTCACCTCTTCAAGATTTTTCTAAGGTGATATCCCTGACTGGCACACTAACAATATATGATAACCCTGACTGGCACCACTAAAAATATATGATACCCCTGACTGGCACACTAACAATATATGATAACCCTGACTGGCACCACTAAAAATATATGATACCCCTGACTGGCACACTAACAATATATGATACCCCTGACTGGCACACTAACAATATATAATACCCCTGACTGGCACTACTAGCAATATATGATACCCCCTGGCTGGCACACTAACAATATATGATACCCCTGGCTGGCACACTAACAATATATGATACCCCTGGCTGGCACACTAACAATATATGATACCCCTGGCTGGCATACTAACAACATATGATACCCCTGGCTGGCACACTACCAATATAATAAACAAAGATTGATGTAGTTGGCGAAGGGTCGAGGTAATAAATAAGCTTCTAACTACACCTCGAAACAAAAGGATTTTTAATGAAAATGATGACTGAAGTACTGGAGTTACAGCAATTCCACTCAGTCATAAGCCTATCAAGTCCCTCGTTGCAGCTCCAATGGGTTTTTGTGCCTTAAACATGGCCTTGGAAATTGAAGTTTACTACAGTGGAGGATCTATGGATCCGGCAATAGTGTGTAATCATAATAATCAGAACGAGCACACCGACGATAAAGGAAATAGCTCCAAGGACAGCATGGGACGTGGTTGATATTCTGATAAAGTGCTGTTAACCTAAGTATTATATGGACTACATAAATTCTTGTTAGACAAAATGGGCAATCTTTAATAATGCTATATATTGAATAACCTTCAAGTTGGAAGTTTTATCCGAGTTTCGGAAATCGATACATTAGCAGTAAAATATCTAAACACGAACCCACACATGATATATAACCTTGATTTGACATTATTTAAACAAAAGAAGTGATAGAACAAGATTTCATCAGCACAGGATGGGTTTCTAGAGGTGTTGCCTTTGAAGCAAGGAAAAGTATACACTGCAAAAACTTGTGTTGAAAACAATATTACTTGTAAGAACAAGAACCTGGTGTCTGAATGGCTTCAACACAAGTTCTAGTTAAAAACAACACAGTCATTGTGGGAACAACAGAACACAAGTCTTTGTGTTGAATTTTACACAATACACACACACATAATAATAATAATACCAGTTAAGTATAAAATAATTTATAAAATAAATTGAAATTCAAACACTACATGAAACCAATACGTGAGAAATTACCTCAAATAAAGAGTGATTCGTTTCCGCCACGTACTAATCTTAATTAAACTGTTCAAATTCGTTAGGAAATATGATTGTACAACTCAATATTGAACTGAAAACCGTGCATCATTTGTGTTCGGTGCGCATATAGCTTCACAATCAATTGCACAGTTCATATAATTCTACGTTTGGAAAATTCAGGTTCCGTTGTTACGAAATAATAGTGTTTGTAGTGTTTGTTTCGATAGAAACTCCGACTCTCGAAAATCGATATGTTCTGGAATTAAAACTAATTACCCTTATTAGATCACTAGTGACGTGACTGTAAACCAGCGTGTAGTTTACAGAAAATAACTCTAACTAAATAGTTAATAAAAGTCACATGGTAACAGGTTAAAAGAGATGTTTTTAAAAACGGGAGACGTGTTGCGTTGTGTTAATTCCTAAGCATATCGAATGGCGTGCCATTATTTTCAAGTGTTTTGATCTGGTAATTTTACGTGCCATGCACATTCTAATTTTTTTCTTTCAGCTTTATAACATTCTACTTACTATTCGCACAAATATACATCTAATCTAGTTCACGAGCGAATTTTATTGTAAAACGCACTTATACCTGTACCAGTTTTAATATACGTTTCTTCATAATGCGTAAGCGCTAACTTCAACCCCTAATAAATCACTTGAACGCAAGTGTTTCTGGCGCGTAGCAAATGGTCAACATACATGTGTACTTCCGAGAACTCTTAAACACTCGTGGTTTACATTGCTACGTCACGTTTGAGCTGCAGTGTTTACTTTAGCATATACATACCTACACATATATAAAGCTATACTATGAAACTGTAACAATTTTTTTTTCTAAGTTAAATTTGCTATCGAATATAATAACTAGCTAAGTTTCTCTAAATGGTTTTCATCATTTACTGTGCATACCACGAGAGGACGCTAATACCTACTTGGTTTCTCTTGTACTCTTGAACAGACATCTCGAACAACTGAGCATTTTGGATTCCGATTCCACAGAAAGTCAAGTACTTCCTGAAAACCTAAAACAACCAGAAATTTTAAGATACCTTTTTTTTTTCGTTCTAACTATGTATATTCGAAAGTGTAATAACGTATTTAACACATGTTAAAGTCCATCCAAAATGTCAGCAAATTGTACGGTTTTATTTTTTTAGTTTAAAAGAGACAAGTCGTTTCTTCTAGTATTTGTATGTTCCGTAAGTGGTATTTATTCTATTCCTTCTATAATGTTAGTTTCATTAACGGCATTTGTAGATTTCTATACATACATACACAAATATATGTATATAGTTTTATTATTAGTTCATTATAGAGATGTACTTTAGTCTTTTAGGCCTTGGAGTATGGATTTAGGACTAATTTAAACTTCCAAAGCTCATGAGATATTATTAGGTTTACCTGCTGAAAATATTGTTAATAATGCCTTTTAATCTCTATAAGCAAGAACAGTATATTTAATTAGCTATATTCATTATCAGGTTAATTTTTTATTTTTGATCGTAAGATTAATATTAATTATTTCAAGAAATTACCCAAACTTTTGTTTCCAAAGTGTTTTTTATTCAAAAACCTATATATACTAACCGATTTCTAATATAAAAAAATACATTTATAAAAATCATTTATTAAATATTAGAAAGAATTGCGTGTTTTTTTTTGTTGTTTTTTTTTAAATTCGCACAAGTTTTTTCCGGTTGTACAGAGTAAAACCTTTGTTCAGTTTATCCACAACGTTTCATCACGTTTATCTGGTATCATCAGGTGAGATACGAGAACTGAGGCTAACAGAACTTAACTTAAAAAAAGAATCACGTGAGAATCTGTGATAATGATAATCTACAAGCATGCAACTAACCAATTGCAAACAATAAAGTAATTTGTCAATGAACTGTCAAATTTAGGTGTAATAAATAAAACTTTTTGAGGCTCGAGTCTAACTTTTTAAATTCGTTTTATATACAAAAGAAAAGGGAGTTAAAATAGATATGAAGGAACATATTTCTTAAGAATAGGGTTATGTTTTTAATTAATAGGGAATATTTTATTTTTCGTCTTCTCAGCTGAGTATTTTTACCTGAGAAGAATCAAAAGAATTATTGTTCCCAGACAAGTACTCAGAAACATGAGATGGAGATTTTCAATGTAGATGGTTGTTTGTTTGTCTCGCAATACAACAGCTATTTCAATCCGTACATTCAATTGGATACACATTTCCAAACACTTTTAGACAGTAGTTGACCGAGCTTTTTTTACAGTTAAAAATGTATACTCTCTGGCTACTTTTGACCAGATTTTTTGATAGCATAAGATAAGTTTGGGATGAATGGTAAGACACAAGTAACAGGAAAATATTCGGAAAAATCATTTTCTATATCAATTTGTGGCTTATTTTCAAAGGAAGCAACTATATTATTAACAACGGTGTGAGGGAAATTGTTTTCACAAAACTGAAATTAAGGTTTTCAATTTCTTTTTTTGAAACGATCGATGATGGAACTTTTAATTATATTTGTACGAATAGCAACTTTTAATATATCTAGCTTTTGGCATTGGCCATGAAAGGAATTTCAAGGATCACGAAGTCCAATGTGATCTTACGAAATACGGAGGTTTGGAAGACTGTGATTGTATCTTTAACAATAAATGTTCATCGTGAATTTTATGTTTGGGTTTATCTGGTTTAGATGAGAGAAAACTCTTGAATGACGGAAAGTTCCTCGCTTGGATGTTTTCTAAATCTGTTTTTCGTACTTCCTCCTTCATAAAAAATTATGAAATGTTTGTCAAAAAACTCCGAGAATTTAGTCACTTTGCTCAATTAGTCACATTTGATGTAAAAAAAATCTGTTCACTCAAGTCCCCGTCCTTGAAGCAATAAATGTTGCCCTGGAATGTTACCGAAACGATTCTAATCCTCGTTTTTCACCTAAACATCAACACTATAAGAAAACTGTTTCTCTTTGCCGCTAAATCTTCCACTTTAAGTATGGGAAAGCTCCAGTACTTGTCAGTATATTCACGGTAAGAATTGACTTCACTTTATAAACCAGTTTGTTTGGTTTCGATATAGTCATGATATTTTTTTTAGCCTTTGATAACCTCAACTTAGGTTGTAGTTGTAAGCTTGGTATGCCGAAACAATAGGACATAGGGGGAAATGGGGTCTGTGAGTTTTGGGGAGAACATAAGTTTAAGAAGTGCGGGAATAGGATGGAAGAAGGAATTAATATATATACCAGTAAACAGCTGAGAAGTTCTTTCTAACTGTAAAATAACTTGTTTTAATTCCCCCCCTTTTTTTTGAAAAATTTATGTTAGTTTCCATTTTTTGGAAATGAGATGAATCATCGACGAGTGTGTGTATTATTTGATCCATCATAACCTTTATCAGAGTTTTCCTGGTGTACTATCTGATTCATCATAACTTTATCAGAGTTTTTCCTGGTGTACTATCTGATCCATCATAACCTTTATCAGAGTTTTCCTGGTGTACTATCTGATCCATCATAACCTTTATCAAAGTTCAATACAATTACACTTTCATCACTTTTTAATAGTTTCGGTGCTATGTTCTTTTGGAGAAAGGTTTGATTTTAGCGGTCTAGGTATGTCCAGAAGATGAGTAATTCGTGAACGAAAAGCATGAAGAACTGGTAAAACTTGACTATTTTCTTGAATTTGGATAAAGTACACAATGGGTAACTGTAGAGTTCAGGGAAGAGTGATTTGGTTATGTAACGAAAGGTCTTGATGATCTGTACTTTCATGAATGATGTCGGAGGAATTTCTAACACGAGGTTTTGAATTTGAGTTGACATAAGAAGATGCGAGTTTGTTTGATGAACTAAAACGTTTCAGAATATCAAAGTCTTCTAATCCTGTCTGTAATTGAAGTATATGTACAGTTCTGGGTGTAATAACATAAATTAAGCCTTTTCCAAAGACCTTAATTCCATCAGTGGACTGAAAAGGTTAAAAAACAAGGTTTGAAAATATGCCACAAATTGACATAGAAAATAATTCTTCTCAATATTTCCCCGTTACTTGTGTCTTACCATTCATCCCAAACTTATTTCATGCTATCAAAAAATTTGGTTAGAAATAGCCAGAGAGTACAAAATTGACATCAGAGTAAAATGTACATTTTTACCTGGAAAAAAGCTTGGTGAACAGTATATGGATATACATTATCCATATCCAAAAGTATATGGATAATGATACTTCAGGAAATGTTTATACAGTTGGATGTACAGATAGCAAAAGCTTTTATATTGGTAAGACTAACAGACAACTTTCTACTCGTTTGTGTGAATGTTTAAAAATCTTCATCTCATGTTTTTGCACACATGTCTAGGAACAATCATTCTTTTGATTCTTCTCAGGTAAAAATCCTCAGCAGAGAAGACAAAAATAATAGACGAAAAACAAAGACAGTCTAATTAATAAGAAAAACATAACCTTATTCTTTACAACTACAAAGGTGTTCATTTATATCTATTTTAATTCCCGAATTTCAATAATTAAACTCAGTCCTAAAATATTCATTATTACTAGCTGGAGTACCCGTCTCCTCCATGGAAGTTATGTAAATTCATGGTTAATGGAAGGTTATCTTAAGACATGAAAAGCTGCTTCCCTTATACGTATTGTAAAAAACGCCCATAAAAACTGCAAAACACAAAATGTGAAACCACAAGTTTGTATGTATCTCAGCGTGAACTCAATAAACCTTCATGTCAAATTTGGTGAAGATCCATCTACAGGGTGCGAAGTAGTGATAAAAAACCGCAAAGACGCCCATAAAACCCGCAAAATGTCAAACTGAAAATTTGTATGTACCCCGCATGGACTTAATGAACCTCGATACCAATTTTGGTAAAGATCCATCCGCACCCTGCGAAGTAGTTACGTGGACATACAACAGACAGTACCAATATACTTATACAGATACTTAAAATTGACAATTTATTGACACCCTGCGAAGTAGTTACATGGGCATACAACAGACAGTACCATTATACTTATACAGATACTTAAAATTTGACAGTTTATTGACAAATTACTTTATTGTTGCAATTGCTTAGTTCCATGCTTGTAGATTATTGCTGCTATAGAATCTCACGTGATCCTTTTTTAAATTAAATTATGTTAGCTTCAGTTCTTGTATTTCAGCTGGTGAAACGTTGTGGATAAAATATACAAAAGTTATATTATGCACTACCAATAAAAACTTGTGTGAACTTATAAAAAACATTTATTGCTCTAGAAGAATTTTAATTTAATTTATTAACGCAGGAATAATTTTATTTAAAAAGTTTGTTTGTTTGTTTTGAATTTCGCGCAAAGCTACACGAGGGTTATCTGCGCTAGCCGTCCATACTTTAGCAGTGTAAGACTAGAGGGAAGGCAGCTAGTCATCCTA
>NW_013667054.1:0-3979 GCF_000517525.1 Limulus polyphemus
GTTCTTGTATTGCTGCCATTAAATCTGCTAAGCTGTAGTTTGATTTGCCGCTTCTCGTTTCCATCTTCTTTTTTTTTATCCCACTTTCTGACACCAGTTTGTTACGCCTCCGGTCGTTAGTTAATTTTCCGTAAAAAATTCTTTCCGACGAAACTTTAGCGACACAAGTCCTTACTTAATAAAACTGGTTTATTCTTTCTGAATACAACTTTACGATGCACTTAATTTCAACAGTCGCGCTATAACAAACGCTATAATTCACAACGAACTTCTCACGTGCTCAACAATATTCTGTCCGCATTCATTCAATTACTCATTACATTACCTCCGTCACGTTGTGACCGTCTTATATATAAAAGAATATCGAGATCTAGTAAACTCCCGATATTTCATAAAGGTTCGAGAAGGAAGTGGCGTGATACAAGCGTCACGTGACCTGCGTTGTCGTAACAAAGGTAAGATTTTGCAGGTAAACCTATCACAACTGTAGTAATCCCCCCTTCTCTACTCCAATGAAGAACATTGATTTTATTTTCGCCAATCTTAATTTTCAACTTAATATCGTTTTCTTCAAATTTATAGTTTTTCTAAGTCTCAACTGATTGCTAAGAACGTATTATTAATATATTGACAACTTATGGAAGAGTGCTAACTTCTACATTTTGTATCCTTTATTTCTACGTATTTATCTGTTCATTTATTGTTGTTTTTGTTCTTTATTTTTGTGCCACAATGAAAAGGAAGCAAGAGTAGTCTACTTTAAGTATAAGAATATTTTTCCAAACAAGATTATGGACAATTTGTCTGTAAATCATATATTTTCTGTTATCCTAGATAATAAACGCTGTCTATCTCTGTTTTTATTATTCATTTAGGGAAGTATGAATCCATTCATAAACAACAAACATTAATGTTACAAAAGGAAGCATCATGGTCTATTATTTTTCACAGATATAACATAGTGACTCCTTTTTTGTATACATATATATATATATATATATGTTATTTGCAATCAACATATATTATTGTTACAACATTAATTATTTAACTTCTGTAGTGCATATCGGTGTATAGAAGACATACTAATACTAGAAATAAACGACCTTATAACACCAAAATGTTTTTATTCAATTAGACACTCAACGTCTTCCTGAACAGCTTCTTCAAGAGCTTATACTTATACATGCTTACGTCTAGAGAGACTCCTTAGCCTTAACATTCCTTCAACTGTCACAACAGCCACTGTTTTCAAATAATATGTAGAAAAACATGTTATGTTTGTGTGCTTATTTTTCGGGACTTAGTCGTTTAAGTCAATACGTTCCCATGTAATACACTGGATTTCTCTGGTGGCTCAGCGGTAAGTCTGATAACTTATAACGCTAAAAATCGGGTTTCGATATCCGCGGTAAGCATAGCACAAATTGCCCATTGTATAGCTTCGTGCTTCTCAACAAGCAACAATAACAAATAAATTTAAAAAGTTTTTACATGATTAGCTTAAAAATAGTCTCACTGTGTTGTCCTGAAATGTGATTGTTAAGCACCTGAAACCTTGGTATAGCTTGGTACAGTTTCTTGTATTGTCACTAGATAGCAGCAGCTATGAATCCTTACTACCATTTAGAGCTGCAAATTTACAGAAGAACTTTACCGAATCTCTTAGAGACATAAATCTCACTTCTGTCGTTTGGTGAAGACGGATAAGAATTACAAATTATTGGCAGTGAGTTGAACATCTAGAGGTACTGCACATTAATGAATTATTTTAATTAATATTTCCTGCAACTTCTTTTTAAACAATATCTACAGAAGGATGTTTTGTTGTTGTTGTTGACATAAATGTTTGTTCTTTCATAACTAAAAGATTTTTAAGAATGTAGAGCGCTCTCGCAAGACATAGTTTTCGAGTTTTGTACAATCTGAGTTATTGATTACCTTGTATGTATAAATATAAACTAAAAACATCTAGTACAACTACCTAAATTTAATTAATTTAAACTATAGCGTCCGTAGTATTCTTCTTTTTTATTTTTTTAAGGTTCTTCAATGAAAATTTAACTATTTTTAATCAATAGTATCATTACTTTGGGTGAAATAATGTATTAAATTTAAAATAAGCACATTAAGACAAACATGAACTACAGAAACCGAGTAAAAATATAATTTTCTCCAATAATTTTCCCACATTAGCGTACCTTTAATCCACAACATTCTTTAACAAGAGCTAGAGGGATAAGAGCTAATTTAGCTCGAAAATATATTGCTGTGCTGGTGATGACATTTAATTTGTTATCTAATATGAACAGATATGTTTCGTATCACCAATAAAGATTGAGAATTCTGAATAGTAATTCTGCTCCAGCCTTATATTTATTTTGTTATGAAAAAGTAGAAAAGTTTACATGTGTATAAAATTTACACTTTCGGAAAAAGATGTGGTATAGAGTATGTGCTTCTAAAAAATGTCCAGTATAGCCTTAATCCTTAAAAAGATTTCTTTCAGTTATTTAGTAATGTGTAATATTATGATTTATTTGTATTGTGGTAACTTTGGGATTATCTAACCATTCACAAAATACAGCTTCATTTTCCCTCCAAAATACAAAGAGTTCAGTACGTTATATTGAAACGAATTTTAACATACAAATAAGCAAATCTAGTGACAACTAAAACTGATGTAAAGCGGCGTACTCTTAGTCATAAATCTCCTTCAACCTACTCTGTTCCCCAATATCCACAATCCGTAGAGCATACCTCTCTACGACACACGCTCAATACACTTCCAAACCCTATTTCTATCACTGCTTCTCCCGGAACTAAATGTGCCCATTCTTCTAAACGTCGCACTTATGCAGAAGTTACGGCTTCCACTCCTGTTTCCAGAAATTTCTCCCTAAACTCTAAACCTGACACACAACCCAAGAATCCCGCCCCATTCACAAACTCTGATACTAATGTAGGTCACACTTCTACACTTATAAACCCCTTTTCTATCAATATTTCCTCTTCTCCTAAATGCAGTTGTTATGAAGATTTTAAGGCTTTGATTGTCAAAATACTGAGTTAACATCAATCTGTATATCTAAGTGACTTGACAAGTTACATATTTTCTGTTACTAGAAATTGTAACTCAGTATACAGGGTGGCCCACGCTTACCTGATGGCATCGTGTGAGAAAAAAAAAGAATTATTAGTAAATGCCAACTAGCACAGCTACTGCATATTGAACACCGAGGAACGAGAAGAGTTTTGCACAAATATAAAACAAACAAACAATATGTATAATATTTAAAAAAAACAAGTATAACCTTGTTTCTGGCACATTTCTTGTCGACATTTTGATTGGGTTTTCAAGCGACCAATACGTTATTTATTTTGTTTGTTTATTTGATACAGCAATAGTAATGACACTTAAAAACCTTGGAAATGCAAATTTTGTGCTTTTACACCTTGGATACTTGAAGATAAAATACTGTTTCGTGGCTGTCAAGATTTCTTGCATTGTAATGCCCCTTCATTTTCCTATACAAATATGTTTCTTTAGAAAGGACTTTGACATATTTATCTAGCCACAAGTCTACTTTAATGGCACTGCAAGTGGTGGATAACTTTTTTTTTTTGCTTTTTCAACAATCTTTGTTCTGTTCACAGAAATTATCAGGATTTAGCATTCCTTATTTTGGGTAAAAACATCCGACACTCATGAAGCTGTTAACAGGAATATGAGTAGAATAAAAATACCTTGATTACCCTACACATCATAGGTGTGGGCCCTGGTAGTGAATAAAGAGGTAATAAAAAATAATTTGCCTACTGTGGTTTCTATTTCGCTTGGATAATAACCACAAGAAGCAAATGGAATCTCAAAACTGAAGAGACAATAATGTGATATAAATAGAATTTTAGAACTGCATATATCAGCCTGTAATTTGAAGAAGACAAAAAGAAAGATTGGGACATAGAGAAAAAAGATTCT
>NW_013667054.1:4833-10551 GCF_000517525.1 Limulus polyphemus
ATCTTATCAGCAAGTGAGACTGGGTCACCGGGCAGTGGAAAATATTTTCAAACTGGAAGGTATATTGCTGAAGTAGACCTGACCCATGGAAAAGCTAGGGGTTGAGCAGAAGCTGTTTATGGCAAATCATTGTTTTTGCTCCTTTTATAAGATGCCTTCTGCTTAGTTAGGATATCTCAACATGGTGTTAACCAAAGGACCATGAGAGAAAAGTTTATAACACTTTTACAGTACCCTATGAGTCAAGCTAAGCAGATTTCTACCCAAAATTTAAGGATACAGACAAAGAAGATCAGAACCACTCTCCTAATCATTTAAAACATCTCACTTTATAGAATGAACAGATTCAGGGAAAGGTAGTGCAATGGCTGATGTTCAATGTGTGTGGTTCAGTGCTTGGTTTGATCAAGCATTTGGATAAGGAGGAAAGAGCTGAGGTACTTGTCTGGTTTCATGGCAAACCAAATGAGAAAGCATTGGATTTGGAAGAGAGAGACAGCTACAGCATTTGGCTGAGCCACCATTAATTGGCTCCTGATCATTATACATTCCAAGGATTATAGCTGATCATATGCAGCTAGGATGATCAATAGATCGAGCACCCGATGACTAAAAAGAACTGGCAATCCTTTCTTTCCCGGCTATTACGTGGGGTTTACCATATAGTGTATAAACTAAATTATATTATTTCCATTTGATTACCATGAAGCTAAGACAGCTTGTTCCAGAATGTAAGTCACAGTGAATCACCAGTTTTTACAACTGGATATGATAGCTAAGAGCTTAAAAACTCAACTGAAAGGGTGCTGTCCCATATTTTCTGAGCCATCAGGTAGTGAGTGATCTACGGTAAAGTGTATGATTACCACTGAATCGTTTGAAGTTAGGATGGTTTGTTTATTGCAAGATTCATGGTAACAAAAAGGCTTTGCAACTCTTTCCAGGCTATCAAGCAGAGTTTCAAGACAAGAGATAGGCAAAGAATATCAGATGATAGCTGCTCGAGTAATACAGTTTAGAATGGCTGGTTCCAGTAGTTATAATGGCTCATGCTCAACAATTTACACAACTGGAGATGACATTTAAGAGTCCCCCCCCCCAAAAAAAGAACATCCATGAAGGCTTTGCATTCTTGCTTTCTGAGCTACTGAATGACTTTTCCGAGGCGAAACATGCGAGAATCAATCGCCTGGTCTAGCAGAATAACAACAGGTCTATGCAGAATACTTCATAGTATTTTCTAGATCATTGTTTTTAGTACACCTAAAAGGCATATAACTTCTGCACATACAGTGAGGGTACTTGTTTGTTTGTAATTAAGCACAAAGCTACACAATGGGACATCTGTACTCTGTCCACCACAGGTATCGAAACCCGGATTCTAGCTTTGTAAGTCTGCAGACATACCGCTGTGCCACTGGGAGCTACAGTGAGGGAGTGTGTTATATGATTTTATATTGATATATACTTAATTAACAAAAATTATCATTTCTCACTTATGAGAACTTTTACTGAAAAGTCTTAGTTCAATCAATCTTGGTCTGCAAAAAAAAATAATTATTTTGAGATGCTTGAATAACGCTCGAGTGTGACAGCTTAGTGGTGGCAGCACTTTACTTAATCAAGGCTACTGACATTAGCTTCAGCAGCTAACCCAAGATGATTATGGAGTAATTTGGGAAGAAGCTGGAGTCATTATGTAGGTTTGGTTTGTTTGGAATTTTATGCGAAGCTACTCGAGGGCTATATAATTTAACAGTTCTAGACTAGAGGGAAGGCAACTAATCAGCACAATCCACTGCTAACTCTTGGGCTACTCTTTTACTGAAGAATAGTGGGATTGACCATCACATTATAATGCCCCTACGACTGAAAGAGCAGTTTCCCATCTCCAGACTAGACTACCATCTTCAAGCTTCAACTGGTCCCATTGTGCCCAATAGTTCTTTGTCACAGAGCTTAAGCTAGACACCTTCTCCCAAGCAAGGCGCAAAACACTTGCTTGTAGAAAAGTTGTATCAAGAAAGAATAAACCAGTGTTAATTAAGAAAGGACTTGTATCGCTGAAGTTCCTCGGAAAGAATTTATACCGGAAATTAACAAACGAGCAGATATGTAACATCACCAATAATTCAAAGGGTAAGAATAAATTGCATTCTTTAATAAAAATCACTGAACAGGAAATTGCATGAACTCCTTTACGTGCTCTCCTTTACTTCAGTTTGGCTTCAGAGAAAAATATATAGAATGCACAATGCTTTTACCGCCATATTTAGGTTCCACCATGTCCATTTGATCAGGGTAAGGTGGATTTGAAATGTATTAGTCATAAATCAACTCATTTTCCTGCAAGGGTGGTCCTTGAAAGTGGGATTATATAATAAATGTGTATCTCTTTGACTGTATAACTAACATTCAAATGATGTGAGCGGTGGTAGTTTTAGGTAAGTGAATGGTAAATTATAAAGCCAAATCTGTGAGCGATAATGATGGATCTATTTATAAAAACAGATAAGTGGGGACATGGTGAGATGCAAGTAAAGGAGTTCACAGAATGGGTAAAGGAAATCCCCATTTTAATTCCACTCCTTATATATGCTTTACACTTCTTAGCATGATGCCACATTATAATAAAAGCTTACATTTATGATCTGTGGAAGTAGTCTAATACAAAATAACTATTCTTATTGGCCTGCTATATCTGGACTTACTGTAGAAATGTAAAGGAGATCACATTAATGTCAACACCTGTCTTTGCTAATATACAGAGGTGTATGCATTTCGGTGATGAGTTTCATATTTTAGAATGGATGGTAAACAAAGTCGGCAGCTAAAATATTACCACCGAAAAAAAGGCAGCAGAATGGGAAACCTTCTTACAATCTGTTTGCTTTTTGCCTTTTTATTCTAAGCACAATATAATCTGGTAAACTAGAACAGATATGAAAAACAGTAGTTATCTTAATGAAGGTGAAAAAAATATGACAGAATGTAGACCGTGTGCTAGATTTTTGGCACAAAGTTTTTCAGTAGTTATATTTTCAAGAACTCTGTAAATCATACTTATAGGAGAATATTTTTTGCCCAACATTTTTCCAGTTGAAAAATGGACACTTAAGAAAGCATGGCCCCTTTTGTTTGCGCTAGCCATCCCTAATTTTGAAGTGATAGACTAGAGGGGCGACAGCTAGTTAACACCACCCACCGCCAACTCTCGGGCTACTCTTTATCAATAAATAGTGGGATTGAGTATCATATAATAACGCCCCCAAGACTGAAAGCTCGAGCATGTCCGTTAATGAGATTTGAATTCGCGACCCGCAGATTGTGTGTCGAGCGCCCTAACCACTAGGCCATGCCATGTTTCAGCCAAAAAATAGTGTCAAAGTTAGTAGAAAATTAGATTAGTATGAAAACTATGGTATTAACAATGAAAAAAACAGTTATCTAACACGATAATGTGATTATTAGCCACTAAATGATTTACTAGTTTCAATAATCGATCGCCAATACATCTTACCGTAACTAGCTAATTCTCAGAATTTACATTTCTAATTTTGACTTTTAGACAAACCCAATTCATCACGATCAAGACATAGAGACTTACAATATTGCCGCATAGGATTTCAACCTACATGTTAAAATAATTTGTCATTATTTTAAATTATTTGTCAACTTTTCATTCAATTTTATTTTGCTTTTCCATTTGATAATTATTATTGTGTTATACTTTATGAACTAAGCTAATAAGTCAATATTAAAAAATAAGTATTATTAAGATATCTTGTTTATCACATCAAATTTTCGTCAGATAAGTGCGACATAATTTGAAGAAAAAAAAGTGCTGGTTTGTGGTAGACGGCGTGTTATGCATTATGACTAATCAAGCAGGAGAGTAAGAAACTGGGTTTATAATGGCAAACGAGTGAAATTGTTTGAACGTTGAATGCTTAATATTTAACAGTTTTGTGTCTTAAATGAGGTGTATTGGAAATGTGTAGGTAAGAGAATTTTTGAGCTATATAAAGCATATAGATAAGAACAACTTACTGCAAATGAACTGACGTCAGTTTTTTTAATTTTGTTTACATTCAAGTTTTACTAGTTTTTAGTGCTTTTTTCAACTTTTTTTTATTTCATTTTCACGTATTTGACTATTTCAATTTATTTCACTTTCAGAGTGGTAACTTTGCCAGTGATCTCGTTATCGTATGTTATGCCATATGAATTGTATGTGCTAAGTCAGCCTTAGCATAAAACTAAACAAGTCAGTGTAAAAAATTTAATTTCGAGGTACAAAAATATTGTTAACCACCACTATCAGTATACTATTAGTATTACTACTTCTAGGTAAATCAGTAGTTCTGATCAACTCTGTTGTGCTTATTACTTAGAAGTTAGAGGGCTGGCTGAGAGAGCTAAATCAAACAATAAGGATTTTTTTAGGTATATGATGGGTAAGCAAAATATTAGGATGGGGATTGGGCCTCTTAAAAATGATAGTGGGGAGCTGACCTCAGAAAATTATGAGATGCCAAACTTATTAAATTACATGTTCTCATCAATTTTTGCATAGATACAACTATTATGCCTCAACCAGAGCACTTAATGTATGGGGGAAAATATTGATGTAAAAGGTGGGAAACCTCAAAATTGATAAATCCCCTGGACCAGACAACTTTTATCCTAGAGTTTTAAAGGAACGTAAAGATTTTATTTGTGAAGTGCTAGCTAATATTTTTATAGGTCATTGAGTAGTGTAAGAGTATTAGAAGATTGGAAGTTGGCTAATGTTAGTCCAATATTTAAAGGAGGTTATAAACATTGGCCAGGAAATTTTAGGCCAATTAGTCTTATATCAGTAGTTGGAAGGGTTTTGGAGAGTGTGATTAAAGGTGCATTAAAGAGTCACTTAAAGCAGTTTGATATAGTGTCAAAGAGCTAGCATGGTTTCACTAAGGGAAAGTCTTGTTTAACAAATTTTCTGACATTCTTTGAGGATGTCACTGCAAGAGTTAATGAAGGAAATACTGTGGATTTGGTTTACTTTTATTTTCAGAAAGTGTTTGATAAGGTGCCTCACAAAAGACTCATTACAAAATTGAAATCTGTGCGTGTGGGAGGGAATTTTATTAAATTGAATACAAAATTGACTGTAGAGTAGTTGCAAGCAGTGTGCCTCCAGACTCTGTGCTGGGTCCTCTGCTGTTTCTGATTTACATTAATGATATTGACTCTGGAATGACTAACAAAATTTTGAAGTTTGCAGGTGAAATTAAGATTTTTGGGGTGGCTAACTGTATCAGAGATGCTGCAGACGTACAGAGAGATTTAGATCATTTGATGCATTGGGCCAATACATGGCAGATGATGTTTAACTACCAAAAATGTAAGGTGACGCATGTAGGTTTTCACAATTCAAGTTATTGTTACAATTTAAATGGGAATATATTAAGTACTATGGTTGAATAAAATGATCTTGGTGTTTTGATTAAATAATCACTTAAGTCATCTAAACAGCATATTGTAGCTAGCAAGAGGGCTAATAGGATTTTGGGTAGAATCTAGAGAAATATTGTTTACAAGACAAGGGATATTATTGTTTCACTGTAGAGATCACTTGTTAGGCCTCATTTAGATTACTGTATACAGTTTTGGGTTCCCTTCCTCAAGAAGGACATTGAATTGTTGGAGAAGGTTCAGAGAAGAGCCACTAGG
>NW_013667054.1:10572-44340 GCF_000517525.1 Limulus polyphemus
CGGGAGAGGGGAAGGGTCAGAGGGGGATTTGATTGAAGTGTTTAAGATTATTAAGGGTATTGATAATATAGATCCTTTGACCTTTTTTGTGTTTAACAGTGAAAACAATTAGCAAGGGGTCATAAGTTAAAATTTTGGCAGTGTAGGAGTCGTCTGCAGTTTAGACAGTATTACTTTTCCAATAGGGTGGTTTGTTTTTGGAATGAGCTGCCTTCAAAGGTGGTGGAGGCAGAAAATTTAATTGAGTTCAAGAAAAGATTGGATGAATACATGAGTATTAAGGGGTGGTTATAGATGGGAGCTGGAAAGAACATCCTTGATGGGCTAATAAGCTTCTTTTTGTCTCTTAAAAATTTTATGAAATTTATCACATTCACACTCATGGTCATTGTTTTGATTTGTTAGGCTAAGTCTCTACAGACTCCATGTGAATTATTAATATGCATAACAAAGCTTCTTGCTATAGTGATAGACCTAATATATTACAACATTAGTACTTAGTGTAACTTACAAACTTATTCAAACAAAGGCTCTACAGGCTTGCCTACAGTACATGTAATACAAACAAGTAATAAAAAACAATTAGTAATAGTAATATGATACATAATTTACTATTACTAAATAGTTTTTATTAGTTGTTTTATGAATTTTTTCTCCAGACTGAAAGTTAGTGTATTCTATGAATCTGTGTTATAACATTTAGTATTACATGTATTGGTTTTTTTTTTTACTTCTTCACTTCATACTTAATATAGGGGGTTGGCTCCTTAAAGACACTGATTGTATAGTGTACAAAGCATTGAGTATTCTACATGTTACAGTCATCTAATATCCACCTATTATTGGCCGGTAATTCCTGTTTCACCCTGTGTGTAAGCTTTTTAAAAGAACACCAGCTTTCTGTAAGAAAGCAAACTTCAATGGGTAATTATAACATCATTTACAGTAGAATTGTGATTTTTGTTGTTGTTTTTAAAATTACTACTAGTTATTACGACAAAGCAATGACATTGTGCACTGCCCAGAAACACAGATTGGATTTAGGTTTAAACTGATGTTAGTGATAAAGTAGTTGTAGAGTTATCTTGACTGAAACAAAAAGAAAGGTGAACAACTTGGAAGGTTGGTCACCTTCTGGTTTGGTATCTAAGTGATGGTTTCTTGCCTTGTTTTTGAGCTTGTTGAGTAGAGAAACAAATGAAAGTAGTGGCAATAATTTTTTAAAGTAAAACTCCCTATTATTGTTAATTTTTTAGTGGGCATATTTGTATTAATATTATGCCTATTGAGTACCTTGGCCATCCCTACAAAGAAAGTCTACCAACTCTGTGATACTAGTAATAGTAGTAGCTAGCAGTAGTAGATACAAGCACATGGAAAAAAAGAAATTAAAGGGTAAGCTAGCTAAATGAACTAAGTATAATATAGTAATTTTAAAAAGATGTGTACTGTTTTTGCATATTTGTAAGTTGTAGGCTTTAACAGTGCATACCATTGGCTGAATGTCAGTTCCCAGAGAGTGGTTTTGGATTAGAGCTGGACCAACGAACATAAGTCCTCACATGTCTTAGTAGGGATTCCTTGTCCTACCACAGTCGCATGGTTCTGCCCCTTGCACTCCAACTCTGTGAGGTTCAAACCCAGAAGATGATGTTGCAAGGAGTAGAACCAGTCTAATTGGTCTTCGATTTAATTGAACTGACACACTGACACATCCCTTTCTACTGTCATTCAGATGTTGGTTTCCCAAGTGGCTGGTGTTGGTTGTGGATTTGCACTCACATGCCCTGTTTAGTCAGACAGTACAATATTTCTCCCTTCTGTCTCCTAAACTTGTATGAAGACAGTGTTGACCCTCCTTTTACCATGGGTCAGACAATACATCCCTGATGCTGCCTGGTTTTGGACTGGAGTTGACCTGCTGGGTGTGGTCTTATGCACCCTAGCCTTTCTACACCATGGGGCACATCATTTTTAGCTTTTCCCACCATTACTTCTGTGGTTGGGGACCCTGCATGCATTCATCTCCTGGGTCGTGCTTTCCGGAGATTTCTGTGGACTGTAGGGCCAGAACAACTTTCTTTTCTATCCCATCAGAGATACGTGTCTCATGATTTCTACCCAATTAAGCAACACTTACTACCACACAGAGCAAAGAGTAAACCTGATATAGAAGTGGTGCAGTCTTCCACGGGTGTTCCTCTCCTAACAGAAGTCAATCTCCATGGTTGTTCTTTGGATGCTTTAGAAGGATTGTTATTTATATCCCTTACACCAGTCCCTTCACCCTTTTATTGTGGGATTCTAGTTATTATTTTCCAACAGTTCCCACTCTCCCTCCCCACTACTGGTGCTTAATCTCTAACTAATCTTGAAGTGATTGTTAGGTGAAATCAAATAGAGGGAGTAACCTGCTTCAGAAGAGTGTGTTACACTCATATTGGGGGAGGGTTGTTGCATGATAATTTACATGCAAAAATGCAGTAAACCACAATGATCATGGGGGAGTTTCAAGACTACTTGAAAGTGAAAAAATTTTGCATATAGAGAGCAGCAGTGAATGAGAAAAGGTATTATGTGAGAGAAGGTAAGTACCTATCAGAAATATATTTTCAGTGTAGGAAAATAATAACTTTTTGTTGAGGTATGTGAAAAACTGTACATCTGAAAAAAAAAATTGACAACTACAAAGCTTAATGTATCAGCAAACATGTTTTGCTCTGAGCATTTTTCATCTACCAAATAATTAGCAGTAGATCAGTAAGCATGTTGCTAATAATGTGTTTATAGTATCTACATTAAAAAATGAAGTAAGCCTTCTATTTCTAACATATCAGTTTTTAAGCTTAAACTAATAATATAATTAAGTTAAATGCTATATTTTAAATTCCATGTCCTAGGGTTACATAAATTTATTACAATTATCCCACTTACTCCTCCTTTGTTTTTGTTATTGGGTTTGAACTTGCTTATTCATCACTACTTTTTCATGAATCATGCAGTTTTTAGTACTGTGACTTAACCTTAACAGTGAATATGCTAAAGTTGGAAGAAAATGTCAAAGAATATTCAGTTGTCCATAGTTTTTTTCAGTAATGAAATGCATGTAGATTATGAAACTGTGACCATATGATGCAAGACTTGCTAAGAAACAAAGGATTAATGACCAGTTGCGTGGGCAGGCTCATTCATAAATAGATAGATATTCAATGTTGATTAATTATGTCTATAAATACACTATTTTGATTCACGTTTTTTAAAACATGTAGCATTGATATGAAATTGAAAATTTAGAACAGCTGATGACCAATAATGGCTAAAATATTAACCCTGTGTGCATGGGTAGAGGTGAAAGTGAGCATGCTATGACCTTTTACAGAGTATAATTCAACATAGTATTATGTATTTGATGTCAGAGTAATCAACTATTCATTTTTACCCTTCACAACATTTTATGGTAGACGAGAGAGTAAATACCAGATACAAGCATAAAGAGATACTAAAAGATTTAGAAGTGTATTTTGGAGCCTGTAGAGGTTATTCAAATGCAGTAAGTAAAAACTATATGATGGACAAAAATATTGTTATATTTCATATAAACATTACCTTGCACTCCAACCAGTCCTCTAGTGGAATATCAGTAATTTTACAGACTTACAACTCTAAAGTCTGGGGTTTGATTCCTCATGGTGGACACAGCAAATAGCCCAATGTGGCTTTGCTCTAAAACAAACTAACAGTACTCTAACCTGTCCGAGTCAGACTGATGCCATCAGTTTTCAGACATGTCTAAAGTACAAATACTTTTGTAACACATCTGATTTTTTGTGTACAACATATTTGTTAATTTTACTTGTAGATTGCCATATTTTGTGTAAATACTCTTGGTAAATTTGGAATTATAGTCAACATTCTTTCTTCAATATGAGGTCGTCATTAAATTGACCCAATGCGTATTTGGTTAATGACCCACAGCCCAAGTTTTATAGTACTTTTATACCTCAATCTGTTACTGATTATGCAATACATTATTTAATAATTTCTAAAGTGTGCTGTATTTTAGCCAAAAATAACCAATGACAAGTTTGAAAAAATTTTTCCCAAGTCCACAAATGGACTTCACCACTACCATTTGTTTAAGCACATAACTTTACTCATGAAAAAGCTGATACAGTATCTTTTTTTCTTTTTTTTTCTTGGAGGAGAGTGGTTCAGTATATTTAGTCATAGTTCTTAACTGTGGTTCATAAATAAGGGAAAAAGGAAGTGAGGAGGAGTGGGTGCTATTACACACAGGAAGGTACCATTTCAGATCAATGTTGGATTATTTTGAAAGTCAGGTGTGCATGTGGCAATACTGGTGAAAAAAAATTATATTTGACACAGTGTATTTCTTATCAAGAAAAAGTTAATTCTCTATATGCATCACATTAATTAAGGTCCTGATATTAGCTAGTTCACATATTTTGGTAATGAATTTTTGACTTAGATGAAGAATGACAAATGTGCATGGCTGTTTGTTGTTCAGGGTATTATATGTAACACCAGATGGAGCTTTCAATCAATGATTCACTCATACAGAGCTTTCTTGAAGTAAAGAACTTTATAGTATATGTTACTGTGATGTAACTGTATTATTTCTTCAAGAAGTTTGGAAAAATTCTAGATGTACTTCTTTGTCTAGATGTTCAGGTGTTTAGTCACAGTTTTTCTAAAGTTCACAGGCTGATTAGTACAGGGCCTTTGAGAAATTCCTTGACTGTGGAACCCACAAGAACATGAATGGAAAGTTAAATGGAGTCCTTAAGAACTTCAAAGTTTTTAGTTTCTTTATTGTTCAGGTATTTTTCCTTTAGAAGACAACTTGACACATCCCTCTTTAAAGTTTCAGAAAAGCAGAGATATTCCTGTTTGAAATTCTCTCAGCATTTGAAAAGACAAAAAACATTCCTCAGGTTGAGGAACTAGTGGGTATGTGTGGTATCTCCTTTCTTAAAGAAAATTAGACTACTGTCTTCACTATCACATGTAAGTTATCCAGAAATGGACATAAAAAGAAAGGCGAGCAGTATCATTAAATATGGTAGTACTTAATAGTAGCAATCATGATGAAACAAAATGGAGTCCATAAAAATTGCCCATTTAAAACCACTTTTAAAATGTCTGAATATTAACAATGACTATTTCACAGTATTGGCTGAACAAAACTAAAGCTTCTTGTACTTATAGAGCTGCATAAATCCCTATATATGTGTTTATGGAGTAAATCAAGATTTCACTATTTTAACTAATTTTAAATCATACAGAAAAAAAGACAAACCCCTTATTGCACTAATTATTTCACAGAACTCTTTCATCTGGGGTCCCAATGATTCTTTTTTTGTACTGGAAAGGACACTAGTATATATATATATATATATATATTTGGCTCAGACAAACATAATTACAGTGATTTGCCAAAGTAGGGATAATTTTTTAATTTTAAGTAAGTTTTTGTAACATTAAAACTTTCTGTATTACTATAGCTAGGTAGTTTATGTATATATTGATCCCTACTTGTCTTTATAAAATCAAAATATTTTTTATTATACTTGTTGATAAAGTGACTTGTTGAAAGCTTCAAGTCCCTTGACAGTGCTTTTTAATATTTACAGGCATTTAGTGATTGGAGCATACAAACTAAAGGAGCAACTCATCTGAACCCTTGGAGTCTTGAATATTTGGTTCCTTGTTCTTCAACAGCCCCAGTGTTCATAAGGGAGATGTATTACCATTTGAGGTTCAACCAAAATTTGAAATGACAAAAGGTGACTACCAAGATACAGGTATGCTTTGTGAGGACATTCCTCAAATTGAAGAGTTTTATAAAGAACAGGGTCATCAAAACATATCTATATTAAGTATATATATATATATATTGTTTTATTAGTAAAAAGAAAAATTAAAGTGCTTCATTTCACTAAGTTAACTTAATAGTCAAGCTAACTCAATGAAACATTTAAGAAGCTATTTTCTTTTCTAACGAAGTTTTAGTTATTGCCTTTTCAGATTTTGCTTAACCTCTTAACTTCTGTTTCACTTTCTAGTGCCTAGTTTCATGCATTTGTCTCATTCTTAGTACTGTCCTATGTTATTTCTCATACCTTCACTTTATTTCTGAGGCATTAAATCATGCTACAAAAGGGTTTTATGGAGATGTTCATTTTCTTTCTTTCACCACTTTGACCTGTAGTACTTCCTTTGCTCTATCCCTCCTTACTTGGTTCCTCTAATGTTGGAACTTATTGGATCAGGATGTTCACCTAACTAATATTAATCTGCCTCACTCTTATCTCTGTGAGCTTTATTGGGCTCCTTTTCTTCACCCAGAGATTTTTGGGGGGTTTCTTGATTCACTGGAGACCTGAGCTGAGGCAGCTAGGCATCAGTCCTCATTATCTACTTTGCTTTCTTGTCTATCTCAACCTTGCCTTTTTGTTACTGTTCCTAGGCCTGCTCAATCCACATCTCCCCTTCCCATTTCAGTTTTATTATCTTTTCTTCTTCTTCCCAACCTCTCACTTTGCTGCATCAGGGCTGTTGCTCATCCATCCTGCCAGGTCTGGCCCATCAGGAGTCTATCTGTCTCGCTTTGCCAGCCTTTGGTATATGTTTTTGTTTGACAGGTGGGTTCTACAGGTTCTCAATCATGGCATATTTCTCTGCTTTTTCCTGTTTCCTTTCCTCCTATTCATGATTATTTTAATCTTCAATGTCTCAAGGAGGTGTTCTTGAATCTCTTGGTCAAAAACATCATCAAGAGCACATTTATCTTTACTCCAGGATATTACTCTTGTCTTTTTGCTGCCCCCCAAGAAGACCAGTGATTGGCATCTGGTAATTGACCTTTCATTTCTCAACCAGTTTTTTTTCTCTCTGGTGGTCCTTTCCACCCAGTCTGTAGATGACTAAGGTTGATGTGTTGGATGCTTTTTTACACATTCTGATTGCCCCATCTTCCAGACGTTTTCTTCATTTTTGTCCACCAGAACCAAGTTTCCAGTTCCTTGCTCTTCCTTTTGGCATTGTGTCTTCTCCTTACTTCTTCAATCAAGTCATGGGTACATTTGCTCACCATGTTCATGGATTGGAGCTGAGGTTCCATTATTACATGAAAGATTGGTTTCTCATTCCTTCTTGAGAGGGTTCCTTCTCTCACACTTACATTCTTCTGCAAGAAACTGCTCAGCTGGGCTGGCTAGTTGAGCATTTCAAGTCTTTTCTCATGCTTACCCAATATTTGGTATGTATGGACATGTTTTTAATTCTCATCTTAGTCATGCTTAGCCTTCACCACTTTACCTGTGAGCAGTTGAATGTCTTGTCACCAATATTTTTACTTCTCATTTACACCCTGCATGTGAGGTTCTGTCACTTTTGGGGACTCTGGCTTCTTTAAAACCACTCTTTCCTTTAGGCTGTACACACATGCACCTCCTTCAGTGGACATTGCATGACCAGTGGAAATTTTCTCAGAATCTGTTGTTCTCGACTGTCCTTTTCTCAAGGCATTATTTTGGTGGTTTGACCATGCCAATATCACAGTGGGTGTCCTGTTATAACCCCCTTACCAGATCTCCATCTTTTTACAGATTCTTCTCTGTCAGGCTGGGATGTGTCTCTAGATGATGACATGAATTTAGGTGTGTGGGCTCCAGAGGAGAGTTCACTCCACATCAACATTCTCAAACTTCTTACTTCCCTTTCCTCCTTTTTCTAGTAGATATTGATTGGTCCTGATCCACTCTAACAATTCCATGGTTGTTTCTTATATCAACTGTTAGGGAGTATCCATTCCAGGACTCTCTGCTTCTACCCATTGGACCTTCTGTTTTGGGTTAATTCTCATTGAGTATGTTTCATAGCTTGTCATGTGTTATGAGCTATGAACTTGATGGTAGATTGTCTCTCTTGGCTGGACTGTATTTTACTCATGGAATGGTCTCTCCACCCTCAGGTTTTTTATTGGGTTTGCTTTCAAGAGTGTTAATGGATGCTAAATGAAAAACATATTAAAGTATGAATAATTTGTATTTGTAAAGTTCTTTTTTCAAGTGACAAGAGAAGTAGTTTTAATGTGTGTTTTAAGATCAGATACCTCATTATTATGTGCTAAATGTTGTTCAAATATGATGATAACTTCAGTTTAAACCGATTTTCAAAGACAAAGGTTGGAGTAAGGAGCTGAGATGCTTATTGTCACTGTCAGACTTATTTTAGATAAAATCTCAAAGGCTTTTACATGTATGTAAATGTTAGAAAAAGTAAATGAGCTAAACTAGTTTGTTTGAAGGCATTTAACAGAAACTTGATATTAAAAATTAGATCTTTTGGGGGAACAGAATATTGCTTTTCAAAGTTGGGTTATTTAAAAAAGAGGAAAAAATCAAAATGCTTTGATATATAATATAACCTTTGAATTTATTTATTTGGTTCTACTTGTAGTGTTTAACTGTTTAATCTCTAGATTTAATTAGTTTTAACATTTACAGTACTTTAATTTTTAATCCTGAACTGTAATATATTAGTATTCATTAAACTTGATTATCCAACATTTCACAAATTAAACAGTAGTATGTTGTGCAAGATTTTTCATTTACAATCCAATTTTTATTACAGTTATTGCCTGTCTTAGTAAAATACAGGCCTATATGGCTTCAAAAATACATGAACTGAAATTAATTCAAGCAAACATAATTTCAAAAGAGTAATGTAATTACTTGTTTATTGCTTATCATTGCTGTAAGCCTTTTATGGAAACTGGACACCAAATTTAAAAAGAAAATATCAATTTTACTTTTGAGGGGCCTCTGGCTCACTAAGAGTCTTTAGTCCCAGAGACTAAATATTCTCCTATTATCTTTGACATTGGAAAATAGTTAATGTAATTAGTATTTGTGTAAAAAAAAAAGAAAGAGAGAGAGAGAGGATCCAGGAAACTATCAAATTTCTAGTTAAAGTATTGTAATCTGTTGTAAGAAGTAATTTAGCAAAACATTTGTGGGTTTGGCATTTAATTAATTATCCACACCAGTATAGTTTTAGAAAAAGGATTGTCTTGCTTTATCATTTTATGCACTTTTTGTAAGGTAGGACCTCTTCAAGTTTCAGATGAAGTCATCCTGTTTGATGTTGTTTTCTTTCAGTATCAATAAACATTTGTAATAGATTTATTAGTAAGTAAGATGATAATGGGATTAGTAGAGATGTTAAGACGCTGAAAGAAAATTGGGTTTGTGGTACATGTCAAATGTAATGATAAAAGGTAATTTTTGTGGTTGGAGAATGTGACTAGTCGTCCAATTCTTTATTTCACTTTTCAAATTATTGTGCAGATGTAAAATGTAAGTGCTATCTTCTTCAGTAAGCTTTAAAGAAAACAAATAGTTTTCATAATGTTTAATTAACACAGTCATGAAAATGATCAATGAAAAAACAACAACTTAACTCCATTAGTTTTCTGTATTGGCAAACAAAGAACTGTGTAGTCAATGTGTAGTAGATTTAATAAATCTGTAATTAAGATATGGGTCAAAAGAAAGTTCTAATGATGACTCAGATAAATCTGTTAATGTGTTTACATACATGTAACATTGAACAACATCAAATTACATGTCAACTTCCTTACATATATAGTTGATGTAAATGATTCAATGGCATAATCAAATGTATATATTAGCATAAATGTGATTTTAGATAAACTCATAGTAGAATTAGACAATAGAATTAATTTTACTGGGACTGGTCAAAGTGGTTAGGCAATTTGGTTGGAAGAAAGAAAGACATAGAGAAAGGTAAGAGAAAATATTGGGAAGTCTAATGTTAAAGGAATCAATGCAAATCTAACAAAAATGTTGCTTATTTAAGACAACATGGGAAATGCTTTGAAATGGTCCATTGCAGTTTTACACTTAATTTTGAAGGCATTTACCATTACATAAGTGCCAAAATAAGAAGAATATTTGGAAAAGTTCTTATTTCTAAAGTTACTTCAGTAGGCTTATGCTCATGAATTTAAGTAGATGTCTTATAGATATGGCTAGGTGGTTAGGATGCTTGACTCGCATTCTGAAGGTTGCTTCGAATCCACGTCCCACCAAACATGCTTGCCCTTTCATCCATGGGGCATTTTAATGTGACAGTCAATCCCACTATTTCTTGGTAAAAGAGTAGCCCAAGAGTTGGTGGTGATGACTAGCTGCCTTCACTCTAGTCTTTCACTGTTAAATTATGGACGGCTAGCACAGATAGCCCTCGTGTAGCTTTGCGTGAATTTCAAAACAAAACAAACCTATAGAAATTGTAAGTTGAAGTTGAATTTTTAAGGTTTAGGAATTTTGATTTGTTGTTATTTTGCATTAATTATCTTGCCATTGTGTGATATAATTTGAACATTTACAAGTCTTTAAGGATTAGTTAATTTTTTTTTTCCATTTCTACAGGTTTTCCAAAACATACTTACCTTCCACTGACACCTTAACTATTTCTAGACATTGGCTTTGCCAATCTGAGCATTGGTCTCACATGCTCCAATCTTTTATACCTCGCTTACATGCCCTTAGTAATATCTAATTTGCAAATTCTTCCATCTGCATCAATGCACCCTCTATCCTGACACTGTATATTAGCACCTCACTCAGATAATATAATCACTTTTTCTCGACAGCATGTTGTTATGGTTTTGTATGATGAAGTACTGTGGTTCATTCTGTTATGGATTGTGATTTTCATGTTGCTTTGTGGATTTCCATATAATTATGATTTCCTTTAAAAAAAATTTTTATACATGATGTTTGCAGGTATGAATTCCTGTATTACTATTGTCAGCACGGTGGTTCATCCAACTTCCCTATTCCTCTAGTGTCTCTCTACGATTGGGGGGGGGGGCACTCTCAGGTTGAGGCTGTCTATGTTTGGATCCATTGGGAGATGGAAACATATATTTGGCCCAGGGTGTTTTTCTCCTGGGGCCTCTGAAGTTGCCTTTTTCGTTGATCCTGGTTATTCTCGGAAGAATTTAGACTTGGTTTTTCTGATGCTATTCTTTATTATGTCGTTTTTTCACAGGTTTGGATTAACCACCTCCTACTCCTTTTCTTCAATTAGTCATTTGGGTTATGAGCTTTTGGGGTTTTTCTCTGTGACCTTTAAGGCTACTCCTCCCTTGATGGTGGAATGGTCTGGTGGGAGGATATTTCATTTTTCCTTCTTCACTGCTTTCTTACTTGAAGGATAGATATACCTTGTACCCTCGTTTGTCTGTTTGCATGCTTTGTTTTCAACTTCCAGGGGGATGTATTTTTTCTCTTCTACAGATTAAAATTATTCAATTTTGGATATATGGGGTTCCAGGTTAGTTTATGTGATCTCTTGAACTTATCACATTTTTTTGTATTTGTTTGTTCCTCATTCTTGCTCTGTGATGTTTCTTCCCCTGCAAATTGTTGGCAGCCTATCAATGTTCCCCACATTAATTTGCAGATGAATGGGGTTTCCTACTGACTTTTACCTTGGTCAGAATGCCTGCTTCTGTTCCTTCTGTAGAGATACCTTGGTGAAGGGACTTTGTCTACATGCTGTAGCCTCTGAGTGTTACATGTGGCTTCCTTCTATTGTCACTTGATGTTTGTGGGTGTTCCAGAGGCATTTGTATTGCAAATTTCCATCACAGCATTGTTATCAGTCAGGGGGGGTCAGTTATAGTGAGTTTACCATTAATGATGGAACATAGTATTCCTTCACTGCAGACCCATGAGCATTTTGTGTTCTGGTATCAAGGTTGGTTTTTCTATTCCATTATCCACTTCCATGATTCTCTCACCCTGTGGTATTTTCACCTCCTTCTGACCAGTGGGGTGTGGATTTTTGTTTCACGGCTATCAGTTACTGATCATGTGCATGGTTTTGACGGTTGATCCCATTCTTCTAGGATTTTATTCCTGTTTATTTGTTGTGCCTGAGACAAGGGGAGATTTGTGGATAATTGTCAATCTTTTTCATCTCATCTCTTTACAGGCAAAGAATCTTCTGAGAGTTACACCTCATCAGCTTCAGCACATTTATGTCTTTCACTGATTCACTGGGAACATTATATGGGTCTGTATGTGGACTTCTCCAAATGCTTTTTTCCCACATTCTTTATATGATCTGGCAGTTTTTCTTCTGGGAGTTTTCCACTACCCCACATGGCCATTTTAGCAACATCTGCTATGTTATATGGAGGAGGGAGTAATCTTATCTTGTCTTTCTTTTTCAGGGTCCCTTACATCTTTCACTGGATCCCACTCTGTGGTGAGTGTTGACCAGACAGGTGTGCTTTTATCACACCAATTCTGTATTAGCAACCCATTTGACTAGACTTAATTCTGGTTGCAACAGGCTCTGTAGAAATGAGGTGTTCCATAAGACCATCTAGGCACATTACCGGATGGTATTACCATATAATCATGGACTGCTACTCATGGACTATCATGAGTAAAGCTGAAGGGAATCGGCATGTTCCTGCCGATCATCGGTTTGAATAAATCGGGGTCGGTTTGCTTTTAAAAAGTTAGGGAACTTGTTTCACCTGTTGCACTGTTTCCAGAGCACTGTTCCTCAACACTCCCCAATGCATGTTGCCCCAGATTCTACTATTGGAGCTGGGGGCCCTTCTACCCGGGTCCCTGGATGTATTTTTCAGATGTTGGTGGGAGCAGCACTGGCCTACGTTGGAACCTACTCGTGATACCAGTTCAGATTTCATCCTACTCTATCCAGTTGGGGTGTGCTTAGCACTTATGTACAATTTCAGTTTGTATAATGTTAGTTGATGGAGGTCCGCTATCTTCTCGTAATTCCGAACGCGAAGTGGTCCCATCATAGGTCCTTAGTTGAACACGGTGTTACACGTCCTCTCCATAATTCCAGGGGCAAGTGGAATGCTTCTTGCCCACTCAGTTTAAGAGTGAGGATGAATGTTCATAATTCCAGACTGGATGAGTTCTGTTCCTTTGGTTGAGTAAGGCATATATATGATTCCGTCATTCCGAGTATGGGGTGATGCCTTTTGGACTTCTTCAGGTGGAAGAGAAAGTTTGTCCACTTCAGAGTTGTTTACTTTCTTATTATAATTCCAGTGGTTCAGAACACATCACTCTATGGCTGTAGGTTGGGATCAAATCAAAAGTAGATCTATATATCGCATTGCGATACAGTTTTCGTAGCCACCAACGTGGGATATAGGAACCATGACCCCTTAATTCCAACCCTGAGTTGTGGAACCTCATTTATCTGGTTGGAGCTGGCCTATAATAATTACTCATATACTATTCCACCAATATAAGTTCTGGGTGAAGAGAATACCAGTTGTGGATGTAGTGCAGTTTCCCCAATTGGGTACCACTCTTATCTTAGTATGACCTGTTTTATGGACAATGCCCTCACCAGTCCCTCCAACTTCTCAATGTGGGATTCTAGCTAAAGTGTCAGATGAGGGTAAGTATGTTTTGGAAGATAACATTTTCCTAAATTGAAAATGTTTTTTCCAATAATACTTACCTCCACTGACACTGTCCTGCCCTTCCTCCACTAAGAGCAGGTGTTGGTGACTGGGATGGTATAAGTCTCAAAAAAGTGATTATTTTATCTGAGTGAGGTGCTTATATACAGTGTCAGGATAGAGGGCGCATTGATGCAGGTGGAAGAATTTGCAAATTAGATATTGCCAAGGGCATGTAAGTCAGGTATAAAAGACTGGAGCAAAGCGAATGTTAAGGAATAGCAAAAGTGTCAGCAGAGGTAAGTATTATTGGAAATACATTTGCAATTTAGGAAAATGTTAACTTTTTTTATATTGTGTTTTTATCAATAAAGACAAAAACTTTATAAAATTGAATAATATAGTGTGGTGTAAAATCAGCAATAAAACTTGTTAAATTTTAGGCTTTTCACCAAAATAAACATTTGAACTGTGGACCTAGTTGTGTCAAAATCAGAAGTATTATGTTGAAATTCTAAAAAGAAAAATTATGATACAAGTGTTTTCTAGAATACCAAATGACTTTGGTGCAAACGAGTGCAGGAACAGGATGTCTTGGGATGTGCTTAGTAAATGGTTTTTAGCTAAATTTAGACTTATGCAATTTAGTTTAGTAGTTTAGGGATTACTCACTTTAAGAGAGTCACGCTTATAACTTTACTAGCTTATAGTCTGTCAAAAATGAAGGAACAAGTACTTCCACCCCATAGCATACCCTAACCTCACATTTCATAGCTAACTGAAATAAATAAATTTTGTGAAATCAAGCTTGATCAACAAAGAGGCAGAAAAGTGCAGTTGAAGCAGTCAAACATCAGTAACTTCCTTTGTAAACCCATCAAATTAAAATCATTCATGAAATGAATTTGTGGCATATTCATATAATAACTATTGGTAAAAATCAGTTACATTAACACCTCTAATATATAGAAAAGTTGGTGCATTTTCGTAACACTACATTCCAACAATGGCTTTTATGTCATGTTGCTTAGCAACAAAAGTATAACATAATATTGTTGTTAGTCTATGTACTGAAAGTATAAAATGTATTTGTATTGACAACAAAACTAGAAAAATATTTGTTCTTTTCTTAATTTAGAATCTCCGTTGATTAAAGAAGTTTATTTTTTACTAAAAATGTTGGTGATATAACAGAAAATAACTTAATTCAGAAATGATTTAAATTTAAAATTGAATCAATATTTTTACTATCATGATAAATTTTATGCACTTGACTCTAGGCTAGGTGATCCCACACTACATCTTTATTTTAGGCTTATTAAACCAACGCTCACTAACTTGTAAGGTTTCATGACCCCCCTTGTACCCCCCGTCAAATCAAATTAAGCAAATAGGAAATCAAATTTAAGCAAAAAATACAGATGTATATATTATATATCATGGTAAAGAAATTTGTAATTACCTTTAGATACTCTTCTAATACGCCAACCTTTATTAATTACACATCATAGAAGGTATTTTTTCTATAATCAAAATATTGAACTACTAAACACAGAAAGGGCACAATTAGTCAGCAGCACTTTGAACCAAATAACTGGATTGACTCATTTTTAAAGCTTAAAGAAAGGGGCTGATATGTGCATGGCCACTGAAAAAGTTTTGTAAAAGTGTTAGTTATTTCTTATTATTATTATTTTAATTTTACTTGAATATAACCACCACATTACCAAATTAACTCTCTTGAAAAAACTAGGTGTTTTTTTTTTAAATGTGTAGGTGCTGATTGGTAGAAGAAATAAATATAGAAGCAAAATGAACCACTCTTAGGGTAGGTAAAGAATACATTTATGATTATGGGGACTGAAAAAAGTTCTGACAGAAACTTAGTGTACAGAACGTTACTGCTAACAGTTGGTTATATATAAACAATGAATTTGACAGGTATTTTTAGAGAGAATTTGAAATTTGTGTTGATTTCTCTATTACACAAGTTAATTTTGAGTGCATGGCATTGACATTTTATTTTTGATGTATTGTTTTTAGGATGAGGGAGTTTAAAGTTGTTGTTCTGGGAAGCGGGGGAGTTGGGAAGAGTGCTCTCACAGTTCAGTTTGTATCAGGATCATTCATGGAGAAGTATGATCCCACAATAGAAGATTTTTACCGAAAAGAAATTGAGGTGGACTCTGCACCTTGTGTTTTGGAAATTCTAGACACTGCTGGTACCGAACAGTTTGCCTCCATGCGAGATTTATACATCAAAAATGGACAGGGGTTTGTTGTTGTGTACAGCATCACGAGCCATCAAACATTTCAAGACATTAAGAACATGAAGGAACAAATTATGAGAGTAAAGAATCTGGAACGTGTTCCAGTGATTCTTGTTGGAAATAAAGTAGATCTTGAACAGCAACGAGAGGTAAGCAGCATGGAAGGAATGTCTCTAGCCCAACTTTGGGGATGTCCTTTTATGGAAGCTTCTGCCAAAAACAAATGCAATGTGAATGAAATGTTTGCTGAAATTGTTCGTGAGATGAACTTTATTTCTGAACCAGAAAGACCCAGTCATTGTTGTGTGGTTCTCTGATGCAGGTAGGTAGCGTGGCAGTAAAATTCACATTAGTCTTTATTTTTAAGTATAAAAAAGATTGTTTTAAAGGATACTTATGGATTGTGAATCAATCAATCCAAAATATAACTCATAATATTGGAAACACATTGTAATGAACATGGCTGATTGAGACGAGAATTAATTTTGTCATGTATGCCATATCAAGTGGTACTTATTTTTTTAAGTATCACATCATACAATTGATTGCACTATGGGGTCATTTATACCAAGGAATTGCATGAAAGCATTAATAACAGTTTGTATATTAAAACATTTATTAAATATTAGGTAGGAACAACTTGTATATTTCTTGAACTAGTTAGACTGGTTACAGTATTAAGCCTAAGATCTAATAATGCTACTTATGTTTAATGCAGTCTCTCATTAGTAGATTGAGTATGCTATCGTATCAGTTATTTAGTATGTGTAATCTTGTTCTAGATGTTTATCTAGAATTTAAGTTAGGTTTTAAAGACAATTTGTTTATTTAATTTTTACTTCAAGATTGTTTGACATGCTAAATATTTGTAAAATTAATTACTGCACAAGACATCGTCATAATAATAAACATGTATCATGGTCTTCACATCATGCTGTGGCCATATGATTATGGCTATGAGACACAACATAAAAGGCAAGGCTTTTATTGTAATTTTAATTCTCCTTTACACAAACTTCTATTCTGTGTATCACAATTTTTTCTGCAAAAGTTAAAACTGAAATTCGGTTAGATTCAAACTCATGACTACTAAGTGAATGATTCTTCTGCCAACTAAACAACAGTATTTTGAATGCCCCAAATCTCAGTTTTTGTGTCATTGGTTGCTGGCATAACTGTCCTTTTTAGTTTTTATCTTTAATAATTAATGAATTGAAAATTTTTAGTTTTCAATAGTGAAAGTTTAGTTGACAAAAGAGTCCACATGGTTAGCAGAGTTGCAAATCTTAATTCTGCCTACTCTCAGTTTTTTACCAAAAAAAAGTGTTATTAATTATTTCATAAGAACCACTGTGACTAATTCTTGGCATTTAATGTCCTTACTAAACAATATTGGTAATTAGTAGGTGATGGTTTACAAAGTATTATTTTCCTCAACAACATAATCAATTTAGCTTTTACTGGCTTCTTCATATTAATGGATTTATGGCTAAAAACATCATTAATAGTGAAAGTATCAAACTAATGAATCAATGCATACTAATCATCATAAGTTTTAGTTTCCTTGTGTGTTGACTTATGACATTATATCCTAATCATTTTGTTTTTTAGACTTAGCTTACTTTAGATTGCAAGTTATTAATAGTTTTGTGAAGAGAGGTCAGTCTGTCAAATGTTTTTTCCAACACGAGTCTACACCACATTTGTCTTAGGTCAAAAATCATAAGTCTTATATTTTGTTTTTATGAAGTAATAAATACATTTATGACAATTTTATGACTTGAATTGGAACATTAAGATAAACAAGTATAATCTTTTTGCACAAAGTGCAATGTAGGAAGTACTATATTGTAGTGCTTGTACTATTATAGAAGTTATCCTCTTGCCAATATTCCAATTTTGTAAACCATATTTTCAGGAATAGTTTCAAACAAATAATTTCATCTTTAAAACTACAATATCACTATGCTCCACAAAATGTATATGCTAATGGAGACTTGGAAGATAGTTTCAGAGACTGGTATTTATTATAGAAAATCTGTATTGAACAACTGGATAACAGTAACAGTTTTTAAACAACTTGTTATTTCTAAATTTCAATTATATTTTTGGTTTGCAGTGTTTTTATTTAATGTTTCGTGTACTTATTACTGTGACTGGTTGTTGGTACTTAATGTCTTTACGTAACACTGTTTGTAATCATCTATTAGTTATTAATGAAACATTCCTTGAAGTTAGCAAACACTTAATTTCCTGAGACTGTATGTGTATAGCAGAAAAGGAGAATAAATATGGGTGAGTTAGTTTTGTGATCTTAAACCTTTGGTGGCATGTTCAGTGATGTGAGTGAAAACCCCAAATTGTAAAATGTAAACTGTTTGATTTGTTATAAATTAAACATTTTCACCTCAATAATTAAGGTAATGAAAAATTATTCTCCCCCACCCTCTCCAAGCCTGATGGTTTTACATATATTTACATACTAAGAAAAAATGTACCACACTAGTATCATAGTATCATGACAATAATGCTAGGAAGTTTTCACTTTTCGTGCATGTACATGTATGTGATAACTACTCAGGTGGATATAATAGTTCTCTGGAGTAGAAAAATGTAAAAAAGTTAAAAATAGTGACTAATTTGCAAGAGTATATCTTTCTAAAGTGATCTTTTCATGCATAGATTCTTAATTGAGTAAGTGGTAGCATATACTCATACCAGCCAAGTTAGTGATTTAACCCATTCACTGTAGCTGGGAAGTATATTTCTCAGTGTTCTCACCCCCCTCACACTGTGACTGAGACAAATGTTTCCCATTGTGGCTCTATGCCTTCCTCTGCTGGGTCCAGGTTCATCATCTTGACTGTCATCACTAGATGGAGAGCTAGCATCCTCTCGTCTCATTGATTCTTCATCATCACGCAGTTGAACACCATTTGAATCACTTTCAATATCTACTAAGCTATCTGAGTCAAGTGCATCAAGCATATTTACATAGTAATTAGGGTTATGGTTACTACTTGCCACTCTAGTTATGCAGGCACGGTTGACATGCAGTTGTCATACATTCTGTTTAAACATCTTGTTGGTTATTGAGGGGCTGAGTGGAAAATGTTGAGGGAAATCATGTGTCAACATTAGGTGGGATGCCAATAAATACTTTCCTACTCATTTTACTACCATACGTTATTCACAGCAGTTTTTAATGACAATGGGAAACATTTGTTTCAGTCGCAGTGTGAAGGGGTGGGAGCACTGGGAAATATATGTCCCAGCTGCAGTGAAAGGGTTAAAACATATTTGTTTGCACAATGTTTGATGTTTTTTCCTTCACGTATTTTATTGTTACAAGGGCCAAAAACAGTAATCATGCCAGCCAAGTTAGTAAAAATTAACATTTTTCGTTTCTAAAGTGTTCTTTTCTTGCACAGATTTTGAAGGTGCAAGGTCCAATGCATTATACCAGTCTATATTGTATCATCCCTAGCCAGCAAAATAAATAACACCACATTTGATATACAGTAGAATTCTAACTAGTCAGGAACTAAAGAAAAAAGATATGTATATTGGGGTATTACCAGCTGCATAGAACTATATATATGTGACATAACCAATGTACATCACAAGCTGTCTTTGCATGTACAATGCATGATAATCTTGACATGGCATGTAATATGGATCTTACTGCATATTTGTCTCCTGGTGGGACAGCATTAAGTTTATGGACTTATAATGCTAAAATCTGAGGTTTGATTTCCCCATAGTGGATGCAACACATAGCCCATGTGGCTTTCCTCTAAAACAAGCAGAAAGTGTGTCATTCTTTCCATATCATGTGGGCTACTAAATTAATTAATTAAAGTACTTATTTTTGTATTAAATGCTGCAGTGTAGTTATTTGGTTAATTTGGGTAGTGTAAACATTCTGTAGCACTAGACGCTTAATATAGAGGCAAAATAGCTTATGTTTATGTATAATTGATTATGGGAATTACATTTCACTGGTTTCTGGAAATGACATCAGGGTGCTACATATGGTGAGATTTGTTATATAACAAGAAGAAGATATAGACAACTGTTATTCTGTCAGTAACAGTGAAAGGCACAATATGATGCTAAATTTGGAACAACAGATCTAATTGGGCCAACAAAATGGCTATAGTACTGAGGCAGCAATTTAGACAAACTGCTGTAAGACTAATAATACAAAGACTATGCATAGCTATTGCTTTCAGTAAATTGGTTAGAAGGTTCAAAGAAACAGACAACTTTGGTCAATTGTCCAAGTTCACATTGCCCACAAACATCAGTGGACATTATTGTAAAGTCCCACATACCAATGAAACCCTCACTACTGCAGTAGTATAAGCATTATCCAGGATGTATCACATTAAACTAACTTACCATGGTTGACTGTGCATTAATCTTCACATGTTCCCCTATACTACTTGCCATTTCATCATTGAGGAATGAATATCCCAGGGATTAGCAGTGTACACATTTACTAGATATCTCATTTATCATGAGCTGTTGCATATTTGTATTATACCAGGACCAACTAGATGTCCCTTGAATGTCAACATTCATATAGGATGATGTTCACCCATCCTGTATCTACTATTCAGTAAACATATTACTCATGCAGGCTTTTGGTGAGAATAGGTTCTCAACCACCACATCCAATATGTCTCTCCAGCACACTCTCTTGACCTCACTCCTGTTTGATTCTGGTTATGGAATTTTCTGAGGATGGAAGTCTCACTGCCATAACTCAACAACCATTCCACAGCTTAATGATGCCATTAAAACAGATGTTCAGGTAGTACTTTTGCAGACTTCAATATCCAATGCTATTGTAAGAATGGATGCAGTAACTAAAAATGAAGCTAAATTATACTCTCATCCCTAGTGCCACTTCCAGAAACCAGAGAAGCACACTTCTTGGGACCTCTTACTCAGTATTTTATTCTAGAGACTTTTACAAATACCCATGTTGAGATATAATCATACCTTATCCTTTATTTTTTCAAATTTAAGCAAAATGATGGAAAAAAAAGACAGCAACAATATTAATATTTGGCATATTTTGTATTGTCTATAAGTTTTATTCAGATATTAAAACTGCATCACTTCGAATGTTTACTTTGATCATAAGTTTATTTTTTGTAAGTGTTGTAATTTATGGCTGACTTATCAGTTCTACCCTTTGGATTGCTTATTAATTTCCTTACTTTTAATGACTTTCTTTGGGTTAAAATCTATGTGTATAATATATATTTTATAATTCATTATATGGTTAACATTATTTTTTTCTCTTCAAAGGAAAAATGAATGGATGGCTTGGAAGATGTTTACAGGAAGAAAACTGAGCTGTGCCTTCCATTAGGGTCTGAACCAACCAGAATTTGACATAGATAGTTTCTGTGCAATAATTTCATTGCTCCTAAGATTGCTGCTGATGTTTGAAAGATCTCTGTAGTCCTTTTTTTCTTTTTCACATGTTCACTTCCTAAAGTCAGCATCTTCTCAGAACACGTGCTATGCTTCATGTCTGTGTGTATTAAAACATCAATGTGGATGCATATTGTATAAAAAAAATTTCAAGCAAAACATTAGTGAGATTTTTTCTAGCCAAATATCCAATTCAAGAAATTAAGAATGAGTTTTGGAGCCCAAAGAAATCTTAGAATGAATTAAGGAAACTTGTTGTACCTTAAAAGCTGTTTTAGACAGTATAAGGTGCTGATTTTTATAGACATTGTTTTTGAAATGAAAATTTATAATTTATGAGGATTATTCAAAGATTATTATGGAGCTTTCTGAAAACACAAGTCTATCGACCATTCCTCAGCTGAAGAATGCCATTACAGTAGCATTTCAGGCTATTCCTGGGGAGTTAAGTGCTGGCAAGTTCTAATTTTGTAGCATGACATTGTGCATGGATTTTTTTGGTTGATTCATGATGACCTGGTTTTGGAAATCTGTAAATACCCGTAATGTAGAATGGATTTGTAGTTTCCAGACAAGATTAAGCCAAAAATAATGTGTTTTCATAGTATAAAGTTCATAAAACCTAGTTATACTTTATAAATACATTTAGACAAAGGAAACACGAGTACATTTGAAAACACATTATTGCTGTATTTGTGTGATTTGAAAATAAGTAAGGGTAGTATAGGTGGGAAAAAATAAATTCTGTTTGATATTGCAAAAAAAAAAAGCCTTAAATGTTTGCTATATTTAAAAATTATCAAAAATATAATGTGTATCAAGAAAATGTGGTTATAATTTTATTAGAATTTTGAATAAGGCTTTGAAAATGTCAGAAATTCTCAAGTAAGTCAAATGTTTTAAAAATAAGTAAAAAAATACCTTTTATAGCAACAATGACTTTAGTAGGTCGAGGGATATAGCTTTTCAGGCAAAAGTAAAGATGTTTCATGTTTCTCTTGATGCATAAGATAAAATGCAAAGTCTAATTTGAGACATGATAGTCACAGCCAAGTGTGTGTGTGTGTCAGTTTTGAAGATGGTAGAAGAACATACAGTACAGTAATAATACCAAAAGGTACTCTATTTAAACTCAGTTTTTCTATAACATTTGGTCAAAAATACTTATTAGACATATTTCCTTTGTATTGAATCATAAAGTTCCAAAAAACGTTAAGTTTTTAGCACTCGTACTGAAACTTCATGTACAAAAGAGCAGTTCCTGAAAAGTAAAAAAATAAGCATAGGTCTTTTGTTAAACGAAACTTTTTCTAGTACACCATATGAACTTTAATTTGTGAAACATTTAACTGAGTAATTGATCAGTCCCAAAAGGTAATCGCCAAACGATTTCATTCAAGCTATTGATTGTGAAATCTGGTATAACCTAAAACATATATTACTATAATCAATCAAAATATTTCCACCTTAAACTACAATATGATTTTAATTTTGGAAAAATTGTGTCTTGTTTAGTAATATGAAATTAATGAAACTTTATAAACAAAATATTTTTTACTCCTGACCTTACTTTCAAATGAATTAGACAATGGTGATCTTTATTTGTTGTTTAGCTTACACATACACATGTAATGAATTAAAATTTAGCTTTGAAGCTGCAATTGAAATAACTAAGGTACTGTATACTTCATTAAGAATTTCTGGTGAGAAGCACTAATAATGAAAGTAAAGATACATTTAATTGGTTCTTCAAACCTGTGATTATAAGAGCACATACAAAAGTTTTAAATGTGTGTACATTTCCCAAAATTGGTGCTGCAGCATGTATGTTATTCTTACTTTTATAATTGTTGTTCATAATCTTTGTACATTGATTTTTAGATTTTTGGACATTTTTGTCAGGTGACTGAGTGAGCAGCTGACAGTTTTATGCTGGTAATGCTCTTGGTTATGATGTTATAACAACTTAGACTTTTCAGTTGCCTCATTCCATGATCATTATTCTGACTTCATGGATGTCAGTAACACTGCCTTAGCTTTTCAAATTTTTATTCATCTTTTTAGACTTGTGTTTGTATTGTTCTGATTTCAATAACTGTTTTTTAGTTGGGTGTAATGTACCTTTGATGGCAATAATTGGACCTTGTAGGTTGAGGTAATTGTAGTGGTACTTCATTACATAGGAGGTAGCAAGTGAAGTATACACACGAGCTAGAGATAATGTTACCACATTGTTTGTTATATTAGTGTTAAAAATATGTAAAATCAAGATAATCTGATTTTTGCCTATTGAGACAATGGTGATGACACTGTACTGCTTACAGTAGTGGTAACAATATCATTCTGTTTGAGGTGGTTAAAAGTAATGTCTATTTAACATGTGGTGGTAATAGTATTTAAACAATTGTGGCAGTATATTACATTCATAATACTATACTAAAAGTTAAGTTAGCTTGAAGTAATAGTGCTGTTTATTATAAAATGGTTAAAACATAATTACAACTATAATGGGGGTATTTCTCTGAGCTGTTTTCCATACTTCAGTTCACAAATTTTATGAAATCTTTAACACTCACATTTATTGAAATAAAGCAGTTTTATTAGATACTATCTAAATCAAAATTGTGTTACTAATTATCTGTAAATTATTTTTGCATTATAATGCCTATTATATAATTAGAAAATTTATATCTACATATAAAAACTTAAAACCTTACATTATTTTATCAATTGTTACTTCGTAATAACGTACAATTAAGATTTGCTTCTTCAACATTCGGGTATAACTGGAATATTTGCACATTATTTTTTAAATCATATAATAGAAAGTGAGAACAGTATATTTATTGAACAGGATGTTGTGTTTGGTTGGAAATATTTTACATGATTGGCTTGTATATTAAAATTAGTTTTGTACATTTCAGATAAGATGGGATTATGATATCTGTAGCTGATGTCAAAACTCGGGTACCACTTTGTATACAACATATGTTAATGGTATTTTGTTTTGTAAAAAGTATTCTTAGTAATATTTGAACACTGCTGATAATAGCACAAATGGTATATTACAGATGCAATTACCTTCATATAAAATAGACTTTTAAATATTATCAAATTACTCTTTTTTTTTTCTGTATCTTGAACTCATAACAAATCCAGAAAAATGATAATTTATAGTTTTTTTCTTTGTCTATATTCAGATAGATCTGGTAATATTTTAAATTGTAATAGAAGTTCAATATATATGTTAAACTAAATCTTGATGACTTTACAACAAAGGCATTTTTTTATGAACTATATTCCTTTTTTTTGTTTCTTCCCATAATCGTACTTGTACAGTTAATTGTTTAAAATGCAGGTGGTCAAGGAAAAACTTTCCAATTTAGATGTACTCTGTGATATGAATTGTCTTTAAAATCATAATGATAATATAAACAGCTTATTAAACGAGGTTTAACAGCATAAATTGAAACAAAAACATGCTCTTTCTGACAAACATCTTAGAATGTTTTGGCCGGTCTTCTGGCATACTTTTAAATCTTTATACAAACTTTTTTTATTTCTACCATTATTCATATAATCCCAACATAGCTTAAACTTGTGTTTGTTTTTTCATTCTATTAAAAGGTAGGTTATTTCTTCCCATGAGCAAGAAAAATTATTTGGAAGTGGAAGGATGGGATGATGATCTCCAGTTAATGAAACCTGAAATAATGCTGAGTTACCTGGCATACCGTTGGAAAAGTTAGAGTAATTGAAATGTGCAGTAGAAAAAAAAAATTAGAAATTAAATACCTATTAAAAAGTTAAGAATTTATTTCTCAAAAGAAGAAAGTGGTACAGGTATGCGAGTTGAAAAACTAATTAGTGGAATTAAAAGGGAAAGCTTGCAAGAGAGAGGACAGAACACTGTGAGTAAATTAAGATATTAAAAGATAGAAGGACCTGTTGATACTTAAAACGTGTGTCAAAGGTCAGTGTTGAGAAGAAAAATGCTTAGTTTGAAAAAGTGTCCAGGTTTTGATGATTACCATAATTGTAGATAATTAATAAGATATTAGAAAGTAGAAATCTACATATTGAGTGAGGATACTTGCATATGCATTGATTAGTGGTTAGAGAGTGAGACAAATTATCATAAGATGGAAGTATGTGATGATGTTTAAAGTGAAATAATCTATCTACAGTGTCAATATATACATGTGCATGTATATGGAGTTCTAAGAGGATAGTGTAACAATATTTCTAAAGATTGTATATATTTAAACTGAAACTAAAAATGCTTTACCATCATAGCCTTACAACAGATTTTAAAACACAAGATTTTCAACTATTAATTCATCTTAACACTATTATTTATATCAATAAATATTCTATTAACCAATTGATGGTAAACACGCCAATGATTATTTATGATTCCTTTATAATTTTCATTCAGCATTATTACATACTTAGAAATGTGATTGTTGTTTGTAGACATGAAAAGAGGCAAATCCTCATATTTGTATTAAACTGTATTGTACATTTTAGATGTGCGTGTCATTTGTTTTAGAAAGTTAGTCATTGCCCCTGCTGTGGTTTAATTTAGCAAAACAGCAAATTGCTATTTTAACTTCAGATTATTGGATAGTTGTACATTGTATAATTTGGTCTAATACATTTTTGAAATAGAAAGGCTGAAAGATTTTTCATAACTGATTGTAAAGCAGTGTATTGTGTTCTTTAATCTGTGTAATATGTAAAATTTTTCTTTTTTAGTTTAACAATTCTCTGTGTTGTTATATACCGTATAGAAATTTTTAATATTCATTGTAATCATGATTGTCATTGCAGTATAGAAAAGTATAGTAAACATTATATTATAATAAGATCAGGGTGTGTTTATTAAAACACATACATGCATAATTAGTTTACCTTTGAAAACTTTCATTATAGAGCTCATTATTTTCAAGTACATCCTTTACCAAAAAGAAGATCCTTGCTTAAAAAATGACAAAATGGAATTATTCAAAATAATCACTGTCTGTCACTTTTCATCATTGTTTATTTCCTGATAGCTCAAAAAATCTATCAAGTTTCTACCCAAGATATAGGATGAAAAAATAAAAGGAATGGTATAAAAGAAATTAAATTGATTAAAGCACAGGTGTTGCTCAGTGTATAGCTTTTTAATTACTAACAGGACTTTTCCGCAGCACCAACTGTATTTTTTTTTGTATGTTGTATTTGTGCAGAAGTTGTATGTATGTTTGTCTGATGTTTCCAACTTACTATGCTTTTACCGATCTAATGTAGCTAGTAGCCATGAAGATGTTAACCATAGTGGTACATGTTTAATGATCGTATAATATGAACTTTATAAACTTACACAAAACATTACTAAAATGTGTCATTGATAGCTGGTTAATCACACACACTATAAGAGTAAGTTGCATGCCTAAAATAAGAGCCATGGCACTACAAGTAACATGTTTAGCACTTGTATATTTAGTTCATGGCAAATTCCTTACAATTTGACATCACTGTTATGATGTAAACTTGTGACTGGTCTGTCTGAAGAGCAATATTTCATACATTTGATGAAGTTCCTAGTTTGCTTTTTTTATGTAAAAATGGCAGATGATTTTATAGTTAATAAGAACACAAAAGGTGGCATAATTATATCCTCCTCTCAATTTTAAATAGTTATGAGAATTAAGAAGCATCATGTATTTAGGACTATATAATATATGTAAATAATTACTAATAGAACTGTTCGAACGTTATTGGGTTAAGGACTATGGAATTACTACAAACCTTAACAAATTTGTCAACAATTGCAAGCAACTGCAGTGAGATATACGTTTTGTAGTGTAAGTTGTAAAAGTACCTTACTAGGAATAGCAAGTGGATTAATCTTTTAACTCAATTGGTTGAGCACTTGTATGACATACGGTTTGATTTTGAGACCAGGAGATGCAAAAGTTGGTTTATCACAGAAATAATGGCTACTAACATTTGGCTTACAAGTCCAAGATAGGGGCCTGTTTGGTAAGTGAGGAAAGATGTAGTTGCTTGAGTTGTTAAAAAGTATCCTAGTTTTTCAAGCAGTCATCCGGTATGCTTACGGGAGACTCAAAAATGATATACCACACAGAAACACACATTGCATTGAGTGCTTGCATAATATGAACTGTACTATGAGAGATAACTTGTGGAGTTGCTAAGTTTTATAAGGCAGAAAACTTGGTGATTTGTCAGTTATTGCACCTACATATTTTGATAGTTACGATTACTTTTTTCTATGTTATCTTTACTGTAATGGTTGTAGCATGTATCTATGTATGAGATCGAAATAATACATAAATTGTGGCGCCATCTATTGAATGAAACCACAAACAACAATCCATAAAACAAATTCACTTTGGGTATTCAAGATTCACACAATAAGAAAAACAACTATAGTATGTGCAGCAAGCATTTCTTTATCACAGAACACAATTTTAAAAAAAGTACTCTCCTTACAACAAGAACACGACTTTCACTAGGACTGTAAGTGAGGATTTGATTATATCTTTATTGTTGTAATTTATAAATATGGTACCAAACAAGTGGAGTTCTAAAAAAAATTATTTTCTCAATAAAGGGTACCACTTTTAATATATAAAAACATTACAGTTTATATCAGCACAATCTGAACACTTTTCCTGTGTAGTACTTTCCAGAAAAATCCTTTTTTAGAAAATGTTCACTTTTTCTTAATTCTTCCAATGAAGTATAAATACTACGGTTAGTAATTATTAGTACAAACAGCTGCACGTAGGACGCCGTTTGTGCTTGTAAATTTAAATATATGAGGGCACCAAAGTTTTACCATATTGTTATCTACCTTCTTAGTATTTTTATAAGAGTTATAACAAATATGCAAGTAAATCTATCAAGGCTTCAATATAAATAGCAATGTATTTGTTAGCAAATTTGATCTACAAAAAGACCAAAAATACGGTTAACAGTGAGAGTACCCAATTGTTGAGACAATGCATTCTAATAATTATAAGTAACAGTTTGAACAGTATATTTAATTAGCTTGCTTTGATCAGAAGTTAATATTAATTCATCATGATTGAGTCAGCAACTCAGTTGGGAAACTATGACAATGGATATGGTAATGTAGTCTTGAAATTATAACTGTAGATAATGTAATGCAGTCTTGAAACTAATAATGAATGGAGTGTTGTACTTTTGAAACTATAACGTGCGAGAAAAGTAGAAATTATAAAGTTGGATACAGTAAAGCATTCTTGTAACTTTGACAACCAATACAGTAATTCAGTCTCGAAACTATAGTAAAGGGCAGTAAAGAAGTCTTAAAACTACAACACTATACACAGTAAAGCAGTCTTAAAACTATTACGTTGGATGAATTGGTGCAGTCCTGAGACTATAAATAAGTACAATTGTGCATTTTTGAAACTTATGACAATAGATGCACTAACAGTTTGAAACTTAACAATAGGTGCACGTCATTCTTTTTGGCATGACCATATTTTCAACTGCTTTTACGTCATCCATTCTAGATTTTAGTTGTCCGCGGGTAATTGCTACACTGATCAGAAAGTACGAGATAAATTATTTTTTCATCTTTCCCTGAAATTGGCAGTACCTCTACCTCGTTGTATATTTTTTGGAGATGATTTTACTCTATAGATGCTGCCATTCTGTTCTTTTATCTGTTTGTGTTTCAGTTCAAAGAGCAGGTTATGGGTGTGGGTGTAAAAACATTTATTTCACAGCTTGCTTGCTATGAAATGGTAGAGACGATGTTTGATAAAAGTTCCTCCACTGAATTTTTTTTTTATCTCTCTCTCTGTCTCTCTCGATAATAATGACTAAAATGAAAAATATAATTTCATGTTAACGATCAGATAAGTAAAACAGTTGTTGAATCCAGGTAAAAGTGTTAAAATTAATAAAGCAGATGATTTATTCTTATTAACTTTGGAATAATCTATCTGTTAAACTTAAGTAAACCACATAGACTGAGCATCAAAGTGATGGAACAAGTAAGATTAGCGAAAGATATCTTACATTTTAAAGTAATAAACCTAAAATAGCTAGGTTTGTCTAACTGTAAAGTGATTAGGTACGAAAAACAATGTTTGTTGAATTTCTAAATTAAAGAATGGTAAAGCAGATAGTCTATCTCTTGTTATTACTGATTGTTCACAGTCACACAAAATATTTAATTCTTTTTATTTTCTTTATAAGTGGTTTTTAGGTTATTGTAATAACTTACGTAATTATACTCGTGTCTCATAAAGTCAGCAGCGGAAAGATAGATATCAGTGATTTTAATTTCTGTTATCAAGCTGACGTTGTTACCATTTCTTCATAAGTGTTTGTTTTTTTAGCCTGCAAAGTGCTGGTTAAAGTGCTTTGCTTCTGATAAGTCTTTTTTCCGCTCTGATAAGAGTTTGAGTTTTGTTTGTTTGTCATTCAAATTCCACTTACTGTCTTTGAGATTTTGAACAATGCACCATTTTACTATTATTAGTATTGTAATGTTTACAGTCTACTTGAAGTGACCCCTAGTTTGCCAGTGCCCTCATTGTTTTATACATTTTCTGGAACAACATGAGTTAGAAATTACATTTAATTAAATAGGCTAACATTCGCGGGCGAATGCAACATCTCCGCCACGTAATCCCAACATCGAAAACTCTGTATATCACTGCTTGAGACCTGCAAGAAGATATCTTTAAAACCAAGTCCCATGTAAGTTGGTTGACATACACATGAATGGTTCACGAAAACCTCAAACTGTACTTTCTTTGATGAAAAACTAAGCAAAATACTCACCCCCTCCAAAATTGTCTATATCTCTGTTTGGAACCTGCATAGAGTATCGTTGTACCAAATTCCATGTAATGGTCGAAATAAGGCTAAGAAATTGGCCCAAACCCCTAAAACTATGGATTTATTTAACCTTTTGATTCCCTTAAAATGAACAAAAATGGGCACATCCCACATTTTGGTATGTATATGTATGAGACCTGTAAAAAGTACCTTTGTACCAAATTTCTATAATTCCTAAAAATAGGCAAGTCCACTATTCTTGTTTGTCAATATGTGGAAGCTGTAGAGAAGTATCTTTGTACCAAATGCCGTGTAAATTGGTCAAAATATGGCCGAGTAATTGATCAAAATCCTCAAAATTATTTTTTTTGTAAGTTCTGATCCTTTTTAAAAAGACTCATGATAGGCAAATCGAACATTTTTGTATGTCAGTGTGTTGGGCGCATGAAAATATATTTGTGCCAATTTTTGTCTTGATAACTGTAAATATGACTCCACAAGAGCCTAAAACATACAATTTTGGATTGTTTGACCCCATAACATCCTTAAAAAAGCATAAATAAAAAAACTAAGAAAGGTGTCTGGGCGTATTGGATCAAGATATCACCCTATCACGTTTGAAGTCAATCCGCCGAGAAATGAAGGAATGGCGGTCGATTGAAAAAGTGTTTGGAAGAAGAAGAAACAATAGAAAAACAGTATGTCTCTATGCGGAGACAATAAACATGTGTGAGGGGGGGGGGTAGTTCATATAAAACATCAACAGGAAATGGCTTCCGTGAATTCTTCCCATACGTTTCTGACATAAAGAGGATGCGAGAAGTAATGAGGTCTGTGTAATAAGTTGTATCATTTACGTTATTTTGAAACAGAAAGAATCAAGAAGTAAAGCATTTTATAAAATGAGTTGCTTTAGTAATATAACTACAGCCAAAAAAGCTGTGTTAAATCTGAATTACCTGACTAAGTTCGAAGCAAGGAAAAGACTAAACACAATGTGATAAAGTGTAGAACAATATCCAATGCACACACACACACATATCCAAAGATACGAGAACACAGCGCTTTTACAAGCTATGCTGAGAAAGCCATCTCCGATTCTTTGATAACTGTGTTCCAGGGAGATAGAACACACTACATACAAATTAAATTTCTATATTACCGTCCATCTTGGTGTAAAGGTGCTACTCATATCACTGTTAGTCGTTATAATTTTAAAAAAGACGAAAACTGGGATAAAATCTAAAGGTATCCTCTAACCTGCCAATGAAAAAGATCGGTGCACAACGTTATATAGCATTTTCTACTAGCAATCCTTCCTAACGGTAAAGTACGTGTAACACCAAAGTGGAATGGCTTAATACAATAGGTAACTAGAATGAAAGTAATCTAGCTACATTTCATGACCAGCGTTCTATTATCAAAACGACACACACGCTGCTAAAAACGTTTACGTGTGAAGAATTTCGAAAACTTTTCGTGAACGTGAAGTATTTACCTGAATAGATTTAAAGATACAGAAAACACTGACTATGCTGTGCATATCACAATCTTTCCTCCCATCTCTTAACTTTAAATGTTAAAATTCAATGAAATATAGAAACATTAAAAAATTAATCTCGCGTATTGGTCGTGAAACTTAGTGTATAACCTTAACCTCTGTGAAACGCATGGACAATACGATATATAACAATGATGAGATATATTTTGTGTACATATCACCATTAGGACCGGGCATGGCTTAGTGGTTAACGTGTCAATATGTGGGTCCATCGTTCGCGTCCTGTTACTGCAAATTACAATAATTATATGTAATAAGAGCAATCGGAAAGATTTCGTACCCTCGCCCCGATGTTCCTTTTGGAGATTGCGTATTTTTATATTGGATAGCGTAAACTTACACTTTCAAAAATGCAGAAAATTCTTTCAGGTCGAAAATGATCAGTGATCCGTATCATTTTTAGTTGTTTAATGAGGAATATCAATCTTAATGTGCCTATGAAATTTGGTACAAATCCGATCACACTTTCAGAAGTTATTAACCGAAAACCGCGAAAATGCCCTATCTCCCCATTATATATATAAAAAAAAATGTGTCATAGTGATCTAGAATCAGGATTTGGATCCAGACCAAATTTGGGGAGGTCTGTCCCATGCTGAATTCCCACCTTGTTTAAAATTTTCGTGTACACCGGTCTATTAGTTTTCGAGATACGCGCACGGAAACACGAACCCGATTGCAATACCTTCGCCTTGCAAGGGTAATAACGCTTTGTACTTTGGGGCCGTTTGTACATTATAAGGGAAACTTTCAAATCCCACTATCTGGGTTGAAAAGAGTTGGCGGCATGGGCGCCCAAAGAAATAGTTGCGAGGGGGTCAAAACATGTACGTAGGGGACCAGCTTTTACAATGTAAGCCAACAGACTAAAAGAATGTGTGCTTAAACGTAAACACAAGATAGCTAATATATGGAGACATTTAGAACCAGTTTATACCAGGAGCCATGATGAGGTCGGTAATAGATTAGATAAAAATTGTGTATCCGATTCTCTTTTTATCCCAGACCTTACATACGGAAATAAGCCCAATAGGTAGTAAACAACACCATATTAACGATCATAACTTTCTAGTCGTGGAAATGAACATATCTGAAGCAATATAAAGGGGAAAAGGTTATTGGAAACTAAATGTAAAACTCGTAGAAAATGATGAAGTAGTTAAAGAAATAAATGATATTCTGATCTCATTATTTAATGATCAACAATGGGATATATGTTGGTGGGAAACTTTAAAGAAAACAATAAAGTCAACTTTTAAAGAAATAAGTAAAAATTACCAAAAGATAAAAGGAAGAGAATCCATAAACTATAGAGAATTGTTGCGTCAGCGAGGTCACGTGACTCGTTCTCTCGAACCTTCGGGAATTGTCGGGAGATTACTAGATATAGGGTAGTCTGGTATATATAAGAGGGTGACAACGTGACATGACAATAATGTGTGTGTAGGTAGTGATAAATTGATTTGCAGTCAGAGGCGTATTGTTGAAGTTCGTTATAGCGTTTGTTTTAGCGCGAATGTTGGAATCAAGTGTATCGTAAAGTTATATTCAGAAAGAATAAACCAGTTTTATTAAGTAAGGACTTGTGTCGCTAAAGTTTCGTCGGAACGAAGTTACGGAGAGTTAATTAACAAACGGAGACGTAACAAATTGGCGTCAGAAGTGGGATAAAAAAATGGAAACGAGAAGCGGCAAATCAAACTACAGCACAGCAGACTTGATGGCAGCAGTACAAGAACAGCAAAAGAAACAAGAAGAACGAGAAAATAAACAAGAAGAGAGATTATAGCAGTTGTTGGAGGAAAAAGAAAAGAAACAAAGAGAGACACCACTTGTAACTGCTGTTGTCTTTCTTCTTGTTTCTTTTCTTTTTCCTCCAACAACTGCTGTAATTTCTCTTCTTGTTTATTTTGTTGTTCGAGCTGCCACTGTTGCAGGTTTTCTTGCAACTGCAGACTACAGCAGTCGTTGGAGGAGAAAGAAAATAAACAAGAAGAGAGATTACAGCAGTTGTTGGAGGAAAAACAAAAGAAACTAGAAGACAAATTACAGCAGTGGCAACTGGAACAAGAAAGGAAACAAGAACTACAAATGGAAAATATTAGTAAATTTAAAAGCGAATTAGATACGTT
>NW_013667054.1:45340-54475 GCF_000517525.1 Limulus polyphemus
GGAAAGTTCATATCTGTAGTTATGTAACACTGATTTAGTGTAATTCGCGAAGAAAAATGAAAAATGTTCCAGTAGTCTCGCTTGTAAACAATGTATTGTTGTTGATTGTTTTTATAATTTTTCTACCAATTCCAAAGTATAGGTTCATATTTGCTAAGAATTTATTATTCCTTGAAAATATAATATTTCATACCTTGTTTTTCATGTGAATTTCGTTTTCTGTCAATGGTTTTATAACTACAGCCTTTTTTTGTTACAGAGAACTTACAGAGAATGCTAGGGCTCTATGACAAAATAAAAAAGCGAGAAGTTAAAAAAAACGTACTCTTTTACAGGCCTGGATCTGATTTCACTGCAATAGTTTGAACAGCCATTCACATCGCCATATTCATTGCCGGTTCAACATAAACGAAATTATTGTATGATCTATATCGTCAGCTGAAAAACAGAAACCCGAAAATTATAGATATGACACCAATTTAAATAACGAAACGATCAGGGGAGAAAAGAATGAAATGGGTAGTTTATTGGTAGGAGTGAAAAAAAACTACAGTACGGTATACATTCACGAGACATTAAGGCGTTAGAAATACACTAGAAAATATAACCTTTAATTGTAGTTTCGTTAAATGAAACCAGAAGTATGTTGTACATTTGTAGTTCCTAGTTATAAATGCAAGTAAATCGATTTTCCGTAAGAGTCATTCAGTTAGGGTTCCTTGGTTTGATTCAAAATTATCAAGCAGATGAATTATACATATGTTTAGATTTCTGGATTAAGTTAAAACTATGCTCAAAATTTCAGTTCATGGAGAGTAAATTCCTTTTGTTAACTCCATTTTTTCACGTATAATACTAATCGAAAAGGGCAAGAAAAGATAAGTTAAATGAAGACAAAAATTTTATAATAAAAATATCTAAAAAAACATAATGACAGTAGCTTGCCAAGTGTTATTAGCAAAATAAAATTTACAAAATTAGAAATAATCAAGGTAAATAAAAAACTATCATTGAAAATATATCATTCAATCATGCGAAGATTGTAAATTAAATATACTATGTCATGTAGTAGAGTAAAGAGGAAACAACAGGCGAAAACTATTCTTTTCGACAGAAAAATAAACGAGTTTTTGATTTATATACATTTTGTTTGTTCACTATAAATTCTAAAATCTATAGTAAAGTATTTTGAAATTGTTTATGACTTGCAGTTACCACTTAATCGTGGATCGATAATATTATCCTACAAAAGATATAAGATAGATACGAGTATGGGTACTTACCCAACATCAGATTATGTGTGTTTTTTTATGTATTAAACGCAAAAATACAATTAGATACAGATACCCAGTGAAATATCAACTGATTCTGATGAAATTGAATGTTTCTAATATTAGGGATTGACTGTGGATACCGTTAGATTATGTTGTTGAACGCTTAGTTAAAAGTGGCAAACTGTGATAAAACAATGGCAAGATGAAAGAATTATATTTGCTTAAAAAACTATTGAATGCACTTGGAAACCAATAAAGTGGAACAGCTCTTTCATAAAAAAAGTATCATTAAATAACTGACAGATACAGATTTCAAAAATTATTTAGAAACATATAAATTTGTTATCACAATTAACTGACGATTGTTCCTCATTAGAAGCACTGATTCTTGATTATCTATCTTGCTAGCAAAACGTTCAGACCGAAATACACACTTTCAAGTAAAGAAAAAAAAATAAGCAAGATGAGCCATTGAAACATTTATCTATAAAGTTTCCACTAATTATAACTTAAGTTTTTTACTATTTTGTTCACTTATTGTATGTATTTATCCGACAAGTTGATTGTTATCACGTTTAATAAAGTTGTTTACGGAAAGTTGACATAAAATATGGAAAACAAAGTTCATTAGTATTATTGTAATTCTGAACAAAATACATGATGCTATAATTCTAAAACGAGTACAGTTATAGCTTAAACAAGGCATAGAATAAGCAGAGGCACTAAAAATAAAGAATGTATTAACTCAATAGATTTTGACATTGAGATTGTAAAAGGGGAAATGTAAGTAAATAAAAAAGTTTTTATTTATTACAAAGAAAACATTTTAGAACAAAATATAATTAACTTTTTTTCGGTTTATCAATTAGTTTTCAAGAGAAATTAATACTATCTATATTTTTGGATAAAGATAATTGAATAAAGACTCTCTGCTTACACCTCTACATCTCATTCTGTAATAAAGGTATTACGCAAGTGTCTCACCTTTATCTCACCTAAACCTTGCATATCACAACACAGTTCAACATCCTTGCAGTATAGTCCTCACATACCACCAGGTATTTCTTTACAACTGTATATTTTGTTATTGATAGCCTCTCTTTGTTTTTCACATCTAACAATAGCTAAAGGTACTTTCGTTGTAACCTTTGTCACTGGGTGTTTGTAGGGAGGATAAGATAGACTTCTGCAGAATATCGTGACTTGTCACACAATAACAATTTTCAAAGATATTTGTATTGTTTAACTTCTCACACCGTGAACAGTAATTTGGTCCAAATTTGTCTTATTTTCACTTATACTACTTTTTTGAGTGAACCTTAATTACTGGCGTTATATACTTCGAAAAATACAGTTGTTAAGTCTTCACTTAATTTGTTTCATTTTAAAAGTATTTTTATTTGTTAACATTTTTAGCTTCTTAATCTTCAAAATTCCAGTCAATTTCATGGAACTAATTATATTATAAAAATCCCTGAAGTATCTGAATACTAAAATGTTACAATTTAAATATTGTATTTTATAAACTCTCTATAAAGTGAATACATTCAACAACAAAAAATAAATGTTATACCAAACTTTCTAACTAAATGTCAAGAACAACATTCTGGTAAAATTTAGGCATACATACAAAGCATTAGATTCCAGTAGAAATATGAAACATGTACTTTTGAGGAAAGCATATGTTCAATATAAACACTAGGCGGAGCCTGTTGTAGGGTTTACTTTCCCAGTGAATAACTTAAATAGTTCTTAATTAAACTGGTCTCCTGTGGGTCAGCGGTAAGTTTATAGAGTTATATCACTAAATGCGGCGTGTCAGTTACTGAGTTTAATCAATTATTATGAAAAACATGTGAGATGACTTAGCTATCCATGAATTTAAGTTACTTAGTATTAAGAAAAAGCAGGAATGAGTTTTATACCTTTTTTTTGTTAAAATTGCTTCTACGTATTGTGCTAAAACACAATAGCAAAGACTGTAGCTTTTGTAGGTAATATAGAAATTAACGAAAAATACGAAATATTTCGGAAAACTAAAATAATAGGTGTATACTTGAAAAGACTTAAATACTCTGTTAGAATAAAGTAGTCTAAGATTCTACATGTAACTTCCCAAATGAAAACCTTACAGCTGCATCATATATTTCTACTAGACAACAAGAGATTCACTCAAGATGTTGATTATGAAGTAATACTAAATCTATTACTAACTGAATCGCTGTAAAATGGAGTAATAAGGCTGGACACAAAACACATAATCTTTAAGACACTAAACACAAACACAGTGTATAAACATGCTTTACAGAGTGTCGCTCTGACTGGACACCTTCAGTGGTTAACTCTTTCTCTCTTCCTGACTATATCTACTCCAATGATATTCCAGACTATACTATTCACATGCAACATTACTTTACATTCAAGACACCTTGCATTTAATGTGATTGGTCATTCTCACCACAGTATAAATGAGGTGTACCCTCTATATATCACCTGAACAACAGTTTAAAGATATTGCTGTTGACACAACGTGTAGTATTGAGCATTATCCTCCCTGGGCGAAACAGGTATTATCAACTTAGAGAATAACAAAGGAAACTTAGAACGAAATAAACTTAACGGCTTTCTCAACTACGTGTCATGCGAAACCTGCATATATACAGAACAAAGAATAAATTCAGAACAAATACCATAATACTACAAGAAGATAGAAATGCATGATATGTTCAAATATCACAATTACAACGTGTTATTTTGTCACTAACAGCGAGAAATAATGCACTGACATCTCATGATCGACTATTCACTATTATCAACATTCTGATAATATTACGTCACGTAAAACAAGCACACTAGATTTACTGAAATGCCTAAAATATACAAAACTACAGGGCTTTAACGTAGAATCGTCTTTGGATTAAGATTTATGAAGTTCCCTATAAATGCAGAGACAGAGAAAAAAAAGGGGCTGAACTTATTAGATTCGTTTTTGCAGCGTTATAAACACGGCTGTTAAAATGTGTAATATGAGAAGTGTGAAACTTCCATGTGTTGTGTAAATATGCAAAGCTACGGATTGCTGCTATTTTCTTTTTTGACGTTTGAAATTTTAGTTCGATGCTCTAGTTACAAGCAATATATCACATAGACAAAACAAACTAGACGAATCAGAAAAAAAGAAAGGTAAAAATTAAAAATATGTAGCGATAGCAAACCATATAAATTAGCAGTTTCTTATCTTTAGTGCAATGATAGAAGGAAATAATACAATACCAATTTCATGGACCACGCACTCGCACTACGTCATGTTTCATACTGGGATAAAAGGAAACATCACAAGGTCAGTTTTATGGATAATATAATAGCACCTCGTCACCTTTATGGGCGCTTAATAATATTGGTATATCTTAGACTTATGCTGTTTCAAAAGTGAATACAATGTTTTAGAAATATTGTGATCGGTCCATTTAATTATGCCTTGTCTGATATAGTTCTATACACAATCGAACGTTAACGGCATAATTTATTCTAGGATCTTATTTTGAAGGATGGTTATTATTCGTTGCTGTAGACAAATATATATATATATACTAAGGCACTGGAAATACCTCTTTAGCTTACAAAATAACTATTCTTAAGCATAGGAATACCAGAGAGAAATTATTTTCATAACATATTTTTTTTTGACTCATACGTCAAAAACATTTGGGCCTCCAGGGAGCTCAGTAGTAAATCTGGGGGCTCATTACGCTAAAATTCGATACCTGGGATGGAAATGTTATAATATGAGGATAGGCTAAGATCTCTGAGCTTCTATTCTCTTGAAAAAAAGAAGAGTAAGAAGAGTTATGATTGAAGTGTTTAAACTTGTTAGGGGTATTGATGCATCATTTTGTTCATGTCTAATGGTGAAAACAAAGACTAGACGACACAAATACAAGTTTTGGCAGTTAAGAAGTCATTTTCAGCTAAGACAACTTTATTTTTCTGGTAGGGTGGTTAGCTTCTTGAACAGGTTGCCTTCGGAAATGGTGGATGCAATTAATTAAAGAGTGTTTATGAAAAAGTTCTTTATATATTTGAATGATAAGGAATGGCTCAGAGATATTTTTTAGGGGGGTGGAGGAGTTTACTTTGGTGAATAGAACAGTCTGATTGACCCAAAAGGTTTTTTTTTTTTATCTTTAAACTCAATCTTTTATTTCGAGATGATAATTTTTGGTGTGAAAAAGCTAGATAGCCTTAAAACTATATTATTTTGGACATATATATATACTCATAAAACAATTTCGGCAAACAACCAGACAATACTTATAGACATATTATTTCGGTACTCGAATGACTGTCACCACATAAAATTCTTATCCCAACCTCCGAAAAGTTTCTGAAAGAAAAACTCCTGAACTTTTGAACCATATAATTTAGTGTGAAATATACAATTGTGCAATAGGGCCGTCTGCCTAACTTCTATTTAATAAAACCATTTCAGTTCATTTAATCGAACACTATTACGTACAATATGTACCATTCTCATCGTTAACGCAAATAGAATTTATGTTAAGATGTCTAGATTGGTTACTTCTGAAGTTTAAATAAGTATTGCAACTGTCGAGTTATAAGAAATATTTTCTAGTGCCATCGTAAGACAATTCATTTAATATATTCAACAGTAAATTTGATTTTGAAATCTGGGTAATTTAAAACTTACCTAAAATTATACCAGATTAAACCTTCATTCCAAGTAATAAAACAATCATCAATATATCTGAGCTAATGCAACATACGATCAACACTACTATACATCTTTTAGAACTAGCCCATTACTGAAACAGCGTAGGTAGGTGCCATTTTTGTATCCATGGCGGTTCCTCTTGTTTGGTGGTAGAAATCATTATTATAAATAAAATAATATTTTTAAGTACTAATCCAACAGCTTCTATTAAAAACCCTTTGATAACTCTGGGATGAAAGTTTTAGATAACTTTCATAAATATGACTTGCAGCTATGTGGTAGTGAGAGTTATTGTAAAAAAGTCTTTACTAATCCTTTACTTTAGTTGTTTGAACAGTTACCTAGCATGTGACAGGTCTCGGGTTCAAACTCGAGGCGATGAATTAAATGTGTATTGAAAAAATAAATTACTGGAGCTGGAAATACAAAATTAATGTTCATTATCAGTAAATAAAGATGCCATAGCTATCAAATTAAACTGATGAAATGCTTAATTTTACTGGACAATTTTACGTCATTTTTTTAACTCCTTCGTCACTGAAAGTATTAATAAATAAGAAATAAGGTATTGTATCGGTCAAGAGAGATTCAATAAGTTTAATGTAATCATTATTTAAATCAAAACGCGTTAATAATAATTTAGCATTTATGCATTTTTCGAAAAAATTAAATACACTTCTAATCAGAATAAAACCAACTCGATAATCTATTCATGATGTATTATGTTGTCCCTTGTACTTTATGAAATATATTATTTTTTGTTATATTTTTTATCATAATCAACGTTGTCAAATTCCGTACAAGTTTTTTTGTCTCTTAAATGTTCCATAAATGTCATAAAACTAATACTAAAAGTTTTTTAAAACTGTTGCGTTCCCTTTATCAGCTTTTTGAAGACATGTTTAGAACACAACGTGAGAAAAGATTTCCTCCAAGTATTATTATGTTTATTTTCAGTTTAAATAGAAGTTTGTTTTTATTAAAATTACGTAATATATCAAATTCATTATTGCTATAGTTTGGTATTGCCGTGTATAAAATCTGAGTCTGATTCGTACTATAGACATTTACATCTTGTTCTACACGCTGATGGGACAGTGAAATAAACAATTTCTTGATTAAAAATTAATTTGCAAGAATAACATTAGAAATATTTAACAAACTAAGAACAAATTTTGTGCACCCTATCGCTACCGACACATTATCTATATATTGGTTCGATATATAGTTGTTGTTGTTTTTTTTTTTATACAAACGAAAGGGTGTTGACCAAGTAAGTTTCCAAACAACAAATTATTATTACTGCGATACCACGAGTGCTTCGTTTCAATTACTGTACAATGCTTGATGAATACGAATAACAGTTCTTTGCTGTTGTTTATAACTTGTCTATAAATTTTTTCTCTGCTATATGTGGCTGGTAGTTGTCAGTTTTGTCACTTTCGTATTTATTTATTTTAGCAGTGTAATTATATGTCTTATTAAATTAGTAACCTAATTCGCTAATCAAAATTATTCAGCTATTTATAACTTATTTTCTTCCCACATATATAAAGTTCACAAATAAAACGAATGTTTTCAAATTGTGGTCCCCCCTTACAAGCGAACACTTACCAGCAGTACACTGACTGTGTATTAAAAACAATATTTATCACAGATTCTTCTGGTGCATCTTCTTATCAGCACGTGCCGCTAATAGTAACAAACATTATTTTGTAACGTTAAATGACCCTGAACAAGTCACTGTAACGTATGTCACCGTGATGTGGGATCACATGAGAAGTAATCACCGAAAATTTAACTTCTGACTTATGTTATCAATCACACATTTTATCAAATTCTAACCTTCAGAAAAACAAGAAGCGCTCCATTCATGCGATATGCCCGTACTGTTTCTTTTTGTTTTTAATCTGCAAAATATTTGTGTAATGTAAAATTGTAAACGGGGAGTAATTATTACGTTCAACGAATTACGTAATTTTATTCTTAACCATACCACAAGTGTACTAACAATATATTTACGTTGTTTAAAAAGCTTTAAAGCACTCAACGTTTGACAGAAATTTTAAACAATCAAACAAAAAAGCCAATATATTTAAGCCTAGAATAAAACTTGAAAATGCCAGTTGTTTCGATGAAAATGACAATACACAAAAAGCAGAAAAATACAATCACAAGCACTCAAGAAACATAATAAAGTATTTATTATTTGGTATAGTGTCCCCTAACTGTTGAAGAACATACACCAAAAAAATAATTTTAACATCAATGGTTCATTGTAGTCTTGGTTACAATTAAATAATATACTCAAAATTTAGTTAAAATATGCTTTGTATTAATTTATACGTTATTCTAATTAAAATACTTACACAATCTTGATTTTATTTTGAATAACAAAGTCCTTTCACTTTGGAATTTCCTTCAGCATTGCCCAAGTAATTTAACTTCAAATTTAAGACAATTTTATATTTGACCCACAATTGTGAATGTTCTTGCTTCAATAAACTAGAAGAGCACTTTGAAAGTAATTTTGTCTCACAATCCTGCGAGCCATTTTTCACTGGTTTCATCGTTATAACTTTTCAGAAAAAGTTAGAAAACCTACTGGAAGCTCAGGACACATACTGAATTTCTCTAGGTATAGTAAATGTTTTTACAAATGAAGTTGTACAAGTTAATTCATGTGTATTTACAAATTTGAAAAAATTAAATAGGCACTATTATTCATATTATTCAACCAAGAAAATAAAAATAATCATAAAAATTAGCCAAGGTTAATGCAAAAAAGGGTTACTTAGAAACTTTTATAGTGTTTTGGATACTATTCAATTATTCAAACAATGAAGAATTACCAACAACTACAAAATTAGGCTTTTAAATGTAAAGGTAGTGATATGATCAGGCACAGTATCATCAGAACCAGTTGCTTCTTTATCTTAAATCAGCAAAATCTTGAAGACAGAATATTTTTGTCAACTTTTCTATTGTTAAGAACTCTTCAGATATCCAGTATAATGTAAAAAACATTAAATACACGAGTTTCTATAAAACCAAAATTTAATAAGATGAAATATCTCTTTTTTTTTTTTTTTTTTTTTTTTTTTTTATCACAGTAATATTAAATTCAAA
>NW_013667054.1:54485-55863 GCF_000517525.1 Limulus polyphemus
AAAAAAAAAAAAAAAAAAAAAAAAACCCAAGTTTTTAAAAAAAAAAAAATTAAAAAAAAAAAAAAACCCTTTTTTTTTTTTTTTTTTTTTTTTTTTATCACAGTAATATTAAATTCAATACAAGTTCTGTTCACCCCACACTAAACGCTACACCTTAAAGTGGGAATTATTTGGATAATCAAACAAAATTATAAGCAACACAAATACATAATGCTCATTAGCAATTAGTTAAAAAACATGCAGAAGTATCCATTGTTGTCAGCAATATAAAACAAGTAATTGTAATTACCAATGAATAATTTGATATACTATTGAAATAACCAGAAATTGTAGTCCTTGTTACAGTACAGAGCTTTTAAAAGCAAATTGAAAGTAAAGTGCATAAAACATTTTATTTTTAAATATTTATTATTCAAAATTCTTTGGTTAAAGTGAAATTCTAGTAATTATATTAAGGAGTTATTGTTACTGTACACTTTTAATACAAATAATTCAAAATGTGTAGATATCATAAATAAGAATGTTGGAAACAGTGTAAACAATGACATAGCCTATACTTCTTATTCTACATTGATTGGTAACTCTTCTGATGGTTGCGATGACGACCAACTATGTAGGCAATAAGCACAATCAGAACCAATCCAGCCAAAGCACAGCCAACAGCAATTGGAACAATATCACTAATGTCATCATCAGCAACACATTCAAAAATATCTAAAGAAGGAAAAAGTAACAATTTCATGACCAACCTTAAATGAACCCAAAACTTTGGCTTGTAGCCAGAATACAATGAAGAATCTTAATTACAAATGAACAGTGAATTAGCAATTTTATTTTTCTCCAGTTTTCCTGATGACAGAGAAGACTACAGATTTAGTTTTTGATAACAAGATTCATACAAAACCCACTTTATTTCTAACTTTTCTATCTAGAGTTTGTTCTTATAGTACAATTCAATCATTTTTAAATTTGATTGTTCTTGCTGAGACAAAAAAAAAAAAAAATACTTGTATGACGGAAATGAATTTTAAATCAGAGGCATGCATAAATAGCTTTTTAAATGTATCTTTTGTGAGCCACTTGTCACTGCCCAGGATGCCTTCTGTTTAGTACCATAACTTGTCAGTTGGACTGCATAAAATGGTAGGCAAAAGTGAGTGCTGTTTTACATGTGGTACAAAACATATAATGTTAGTTTTCAATGCCAAAAGCTAGCAAAGCAATGAAACCAATAAAATCACATGCTTCTCAAAGTTAAGTCTCTAGAGGAAAATTAAAATCAGTCACAAACAAAAATCATTTCAATTCTAAAATAAAAATAAAATAACAGATAAAAAAAAAAAAAAAAAAAAAAAAAAAAAAAAAAAAAAAAAAAAAA
>NW_013667054.1:55873-59649 GCF_000517525.1 Limulus polyphemus
AAAAAAAAAAAAAAAAAAAAAAAAAAAAAAAAAAAAAAAAAAAAAAAAAAAAAAAAAAAAAAAATGAAGGAAAATTAATCTCGCAGTTTTTCACATAAATGAGTAATTTACTGACTTCTACTATACTTAAATAATTAATCTAGATAAATAGTTTATGACTAAATGTTTCCCGTTGTTTAAGATAGGAAGTTTTTCGTTACAAATCTAGTGCATTACACACAAGAGCTGATATATGTACTTATTTATAAAGAAAGGCATGAACCCTATTTTTTTTTTTTTTTTTATTCACTAAAACAAATGTTTTGCAAAAAGCACATGAACCTGACCAAAAAGTACAACTTGCTATAGTTCCAAGTACAATACTTACCTTCAGTGAAGTATGAACTGTTATCAGTCCTGAAAGCTTCCACTTGAAGTTTGGAAACTGTCATCGTCACATTTAGGTTAAAATCGATATTCTCAGCCTTGTTGCACACATAACCTTTACCCTGGTCTACTTTAAAAAGTGTTTCACTGACTTTAACTTCTTTCATTGCATCTGTTTGATAATAATAATAATAATAATAATAATAAAAAAGCTTTGAAAGTGAGCATGAATAATTAATTAATCTATGTACTTGTTGTTTTTTTTGTTTTTTATGTTTATCATAATACATGTACAGATTTCATAAAAAGTTAATTTCACGTTAAGCAATCTCACTTAATAAACTTTTGTCCTCACTTCAACTAGTCTTATCTAAATGATTATCTTTGAACATGTAATTGAGCAAAGTGGGTGTACGTAAACAAGTATTTTAATATATTTTACAGTTGCCACTATGCAATAGTCTTATTACACACGTCTTTACTCTTTTTTTAAAGTTAGAATCACTATTAACCATAAAGATACCTTTAGAGCTTAATAATAAGTTATATAAGGTGTAAACATTACACACTTCTAGCCAATGAAAAGGATACACACAAATGTCACCAAACTGTAGAGTATTTGAATTTACCTCCCCTTTTCAGTAACTTCAGTATACGGATAATTTATGCAGTGCCAACCTTATATGCAAACAATACAAACAACTGCTAAGGGCTTTGCACTGTCCCAAACAAACAGCACAACACTTATTTTTCTTTTGCTGTTAACCAAAAAATAAAGGCTCATATTTTGCTTGATACTTTAACTGCTCTGCTGAATTGAAAATACTATTGAAATTTAAAATTTATTAATTATTTTCTCTCCCACAAATGTGCAATAAAATTTAAGTTTAATCCTTTAAAATAAGAGCTACAACTCTTAATTTGTTTCAGAAATGATCATTTAATGGTGTACAATTCCTCAGACTTACATGATGCATCATATATCATTGATTACCATACTTACTAGGTTCAGATGCATTAGGGAAGTTGACACTGTCTAGAATATAATTCAGCTTCATTTTTGTTACCGACACCGTTTTATCAGTGTTGGCAAAGGTCATCATTAAGGAATTGCCATTGAAAACCAACACAATAATCTGAGTATAATTTGCTCCCGAACACGTACTATTTCCAGTATCAACTGAAGCATTTTTTGGAACATCAAGTTTGCCAGTTCCAATCTGAAATATATAAAGTACTTTTAACAACTCTTTGAATGAAATATTTAATGAGCACATATCACATTCAATTCACACTCATAAATTCAATACAAGATGTTTTAAAACAACCTAACATTCTGTCGATTTTTCAGTGCCACAATGTTATGTATGTTTCAGCAGTATTTGCAAGATATTACTTTCCATATTCATGCTTAGGGTTTGGTCTGCTTCTCTGGGTTATACAAGTTTGCAATAGAATATCGTGCCATAACAGTACCATTATGATTAGCTGAAGTGGTTTTCAAATAATAAAAGACTGGTGAAACCTTTTAACATTCTTTACCTACATTAATTTGGCTGAGGAAATATCACCAACCACATACAACAAACCCAACACAGTATCTACTCAACATGAGGGAGACTGAATTATTTTGAATGAGTATATCTAGATCAATCAAATGAAAGTGTGGTCAGAAGAAACTGTGTAGCTAATTCCATAATAATTATAGCTTTCTTTCATATGAATAAACAATGGTGTAAGAAGTGTAGACAAAAATGCATCAGTTGGAAGCATAACATTTGATGAGAAATGAAACAAGTGAGATTGAAAAAGAAGCTCTCCATTAATCATACATATAAAATACAATAACCACTTGGCTAGCATTGGTGAAACTTGCTAGGTGATTTAAATATGCTGGTAAGAGTAATCGGACGTTACATATACAGCAAGTGTGTGGGGCACATATACACCCAAAATGAATACAAGAAACACAGGGTGTGGTTGTTAAGTTACTTTAACAGCAATGTTTGAACAATAGCATAAGAATTGACAATTTTAAGCTTTAAAAGCTTAATTCTGCACAATTTCAAAAAAAACAAAAAAAAACATTTTAGGGAATTAGAGAAAATCTTAATTAAATAATGTGAAAAATAACTAAACAATAATGATCAGGTTTTATGTGATTAAATTATTAAAGAAAAAAAAAAATTCTGAAAATGACAAGTACATTTTACAAATGCAAAATTAAACATTGCTTTAAACTACCGTATACTAAGAACATGAAAGAATACCTTAATAAAGCAGACAAAAAAAAAAAGAAAGAAAGAAAGAAAGAAAGAAGAGATTATCCACATCACAGAATATAATCCCAGTGATCTAGATTCTGGTGATGTTTAAGATGTTACATTAAACATCCTTTTATTTAAATTTATAATATATTTACTTAAATGCTTAAGTCTCCTAGGAAGTGTCTCCATAAAGCACAACTGAAGAACTCCATCTAACATAATATGCAGATATCTATATAAAATTTTATACTAATACAATTTTGACATTAATAGAATCTCCAACATATCTTAATGATATTTTACTTACACTTTTACCAGTTTTGTTGTATTTGATGTTGAAAGAAGCGTCCATGGTCAAGATGATGCATGTTTTATTTTCATCCTCCACTATCCACTTACCACTGGGTGCTGAAGTTGAGGAGCTTATAGGTGTTTCAGTGCCATTTTTACTAGTGGAGGGTAGAAGAGTAGTAGTACTTTCAGTGCCATTTTTACTAGTGGAGGGTAGAAGAGTAGTAGTGCTTTCAGTGCCATTTTTACTAGTGGAGGGTAGAAGAGTAGTAGTGCTTTCATTGAAGTGTGTAGTGTTAAGGTCAGATAAAATGACAGAATCAGTTGTCAGATCATTTTCCTGGGCTACAAAAAAAAGATGGCATATATTGTATTAAATTCTTGTTTGAATTACACTGAAAAGTTCTTTATATAATTTCAATAAACTACTAATCATTATTTAAATGCTTTTATCACAGTCTTATGTAGCTGAAGTAGCATGAATGAAATATTTCTTATTCCTCTTATTATGTACTTTACCATTACAGCAAGTCACTTAGTTTGAAATTTCATGCTTTATTGTGTATAACTAATAACACTCACTTACAATTTATTCATTTTTTAAACTTACCAGGTTATTAATAATGGCTGGAGACGGCTTGAATGGGTAATGAAGAAAAACTTTAATACAAGTTTAACATAACAGCAAATGTACAACGTTTCGACAAGGTTTTGTCATCCTTTTGTACCTGATGATGACAAAACCCTGTCGAAAAGGTGTACATTTGCTGTTATGTTAAACTTATATTAAAGTTTTTCTTCATTACCCATTCAAGCCGTCTCCAGCCATTATTAACCAAAAAAGTAAAAATC
>NW_013667054.1:60032-64410 GCF_000517525.1 Limulus polyphemus
GATTTTTACTTTTTTGGTTAATAATGGCTGGAGACGGCTTGAATGGGTAATGAAGAAAAACTTTAATACAAGTTTAACATAACAGCAAATGTACACCTTTTCGACAGGGTTTTGTCATCATCAGGTACAAAATGATGACAAAACCTTGTCGAAACGTTGTACATTTGCTGTTATGTTAAACTTATATTAAAGTTTTTCTTCATTACCCATTCAAGCCATCTCCAGCCATTATTAGTCTCAAAGTGGGTTCCTCGTCATCAAATTACCAGGTTATTGTTCTCAAAAGTGTTAACTCGTTTTAATGGACTCTTGCTTGTAATTATGAATATTTTGTCTTCATGATGAATTTAAGTGTATAATAAATTGGTTTCTTCAGTTAAAGATAATTTTAAAGCAATGCATTTCAACCAGTTTAAATCAGAATTGGAGAAAGCATTAATGACGCTGCACCCTATAACACTGATTTTGTTTTTAAATAAAACCAATTCATTACTGTGAAGTGTCTCAAAATCCTTAAATTTCTTAAATGTACCCCTAAAAATATGAAGATGAAATGTTTAACACACCTCAGTATGACACTTGGGAAATTTTCCTTTTGCTCTTGATTAACTGACAGTTCACATTCAATATGCTTCAGATTCAACTGAGTATTTGTGTCAGTTCAAATGCATGTATAACAAAAATCATCAAACTAGATTTAATATTTTGCTGTATAAGGCAATAAGGAATAATGATATTTTGGTTACAAATTTCAAAAAACCAAGCTTTGAAGAGATGCGACAAGGACTTTGTTGTGAATTCGGCAGCTGAGGTATTTGGAGACACTGATCAGATGTGGAAAAGTTAAAAAATGAATTTTTAAATATTCAAGGTAAACATATTCCTTGTAGAAAGAAAAGGGTAGTTGCACGTGAAAAACCAGGTTGGCTGACAAAGAGCATAAGAGATAAAATTTAAAAAATTTAAATTGACTGGTATGATAGGAAACTTAGAAGATTATAAAAGATCAAGAAAGTTGGTGAAACAGGAAATTAGGACATCAAAAATGATGTATGAAAAAAGTTAGCTGAAAATTAACAGTAAGGATTTCTTTATATACATTAAGGGTAAACAAAATGTTAGGATGAGGTAGGATCCTTGAGGGATGATAAAGGAAGGCTAGTATCTGATGATTAGGAGAAGGCTGGGTTATTGAATTTTGCTTTTTTCTTTAGTTTTTAATAATGAAGATTTAAAAAGTTTTCCTCATCTTGAACAGTTGATAGATGGTAACAAGATCAAACAAGACGACTGCATTGATTCTGAGAAATTTTCAAGGGAGGTGATAAAAATTGTCCCAATAATTATAGGCTCATTAGTCTTACATCAGTTGTGGGAAACATTTTCGAAAGTCTGATAAAAATGCTATGCAAAGCCATTTAACAAAGTCTAGAACTTTAATGGATAGTCAACATGGTTTCAATAAGGGAAAATCTTGTCTTACAAATCTTTTGATATACTTAGAAGAGGTTACTGCTTATGTAGATGACGGTAATGGTGTAGATTTGGTGTATCTGGATTTTCAGAAAATATTTGACAAAGTGCGACATAGAAGGCTTGTAAAAATCATCTCTATAGATGTGGAGGACAAGTTAGCAAATTGGATAGAAGAGTGGCTGGATGGAAGAAAGCAGAGAGTTGTTATAAATGGAGTTCAGTCAAACTGGATTAATGGTACAAGTGGGATACCTCATGGCTCACTCTAAGGACCTTTGGTATTTTTGATTTACATCCATGACATAGATGAAAGGATGGTCAATAAATTACTTAAACTTGCAGATGTTATTAAGGTCTTGGGTGTTGCTAACTGTGAAGAGGATACTGCTGATTTACAAAATGATTTAGGTCATTTAGTGAATTGGGCAAATAAATGGCAAATGGGTTTTTAATTATAATAAATGCAAGATAATGCATGCAAGTTATCATAATTTAAATTAAGTATAATTTGGATCAGAATAACCTTAACATAGTCATAAAAGAAAGGGATCTTGGTATAATGATTGATCAATATCTTAAGTCATTCAAGCAATGTGCTGTTGTTAATGATAAGGAAATAGAATTTTAGGTTGTACAAGTCTAAAGAGATTATAATTTCATTATACTGGTCACTAGTTAGGCCACATTTGGAGTATTAAGTCTTGGGCTCCTTACCTTAGGAAAGTCAATGATTGATGGAAAGGGTTCAGAGGGGGGTTACTAGAATGGTGGCTGGGATGGAGGGGTTGTCGTATAAGAAGAGGTTGAGATCTCAGAATTTTATTTTAAGAAGAGTTAGAGGGGATCTGACTGAGGTGTTTAAGATTGTAAAGGGGATTGATAGTGTTGATGCATAATCTTTTTTCATCCTTAACAGTGATAGTAGTAGGACTAGGGGACATAAATATACATTTTGCAGTCATTTTCAGCTAAGAAAGTTTTATTTTTCTAAAAGGGTTGTTGGCCTTTGGAATGGGTTGCCTTTGGATGTTGTGGATGCAGTAAATTTAAGTGAGTTTAAGAGAAAGTTTGATAACTATACAAATAATAACGGCTGGCTTTGAGGTTTTATTTAATAGTTTTAGTTTAGAGGATGTGACAGCCTTGATGGACCAATAGGTCCCTTCTTGGCCCTAAACATTACGTTATGTACAAGGTTGAAAAGGGGAACATTTATGAGCCAGTGATCACTATATACTTAAATTTTGGGTTTTACTGCACATTAAAATCAAGATCAATAATATTAGTTGCAAACCTATGAAACAATTACAATGTTTTTAGGTTGGGGTAGCTACAAGTCCAAATAGTTTATAAAAGAAATAAAAAACAAAATAAAAGCAAACCATTACAATTTTAAGAAATTAAAACAAAATTTAAGACTTAGAGGCCAATGAATGTACTAGAACTGGTTAAGAAAAATATTAAGAAATAAAAAAGGAATATGAAAAATGACTGAAATTAACATTAATAGAAAAGATAGAGTAAGCTAAAATTTTAGAATGGGAGTTGGGCCTTTAAAATAAGAAGGTGCAAGAATTTTAGTTCATGTTTATAAGAAAACTGAGTATGTAAATGCTTTGTTTTTCCTAATCAAGTTTCACTGAACGAGCTGTAAGCTAAAGGAGGAGTTAATAAGGAGATCTTCCTCCAACAGATACATCTTTGAATGAAGTTAGAATTATGCCATATCTGGCAAGACTCAAAACTGAAAAAAACTGAAGAAAGATAAGGCACAAGAACCACATAATATTTATCCTAGGGTAATTAAGAAAACAAAACAGCAGACTTATTGATTGTTAACCTTACTTACTATTTAATGAAGCCATTAAAAGTGGTTAGGTGCTAGATGATTGCAAATAGTATCACAGAAAATATATAGTATTTTTTTTTTTTTTTTTTTTTTTTTTTAAAAAGAGAAAATACATAATTTCCAAATAATCATCAGCCAGTTAGTCTTACATTTACGGTTGGGAAATTACTAGAGTGCAAGTAAGAAGATTCAACACGAGTTGAATTACACTAGTTTCATAACAGATACTTGCATACCATGGATTTAAAATTGGAAGATCATGTCTTATGAATTTAACTCTTTGGAAAGTGTCACATTTAATTTTGATATGAGAATAGCTGGCCAATTAACTCAATCAGTCAATATAAACCATTACCTACGACCATCAATTAATGTCAGGTAAAAGAATCAACTAATCAAAATTATGACTTGGCATGTCACAGAGTCAAAATAAATATTTGGCTTGCTTCACATTGGAATAATGTTGTGTACAAAATAATGACATGCTGTAAATTTATTATCCCTGTGTGCTGTGAAGACCCATTTAAAGTATCCATATACTTGATTGCTTAGATTTAGTTGTGAATGTTATGGTCACCACTATGTGCTTGATCACCTCAATACACACAAGTAGAACTATGCAAGCTGCTTCCCACAGAATACTTTTGCACACTGACAGAGGCAGACACCAAAGTACCTTTAGAATGACAAGTTTGGCCTGTAAATGTTTTGTTGTTGATAATTTTTTTAATTGTGCATTATTGTGATAAGGTGTTATTACTATTTTCTATTAATATTCAAAGTACTTTTTAAATATTAATAGATCTTAACTTATCCCTGTAACCCTTACATCCATCAAACCATCTTAGTAGCCCTCCTCTAGTAATTTGTGTAAAGAAAATAATTATCTCTTTTGCAACTCACAACCAATCTTACATGTCCAAATAAAGTTGAAGGATTAGGTTACAATGGGTAAGATCTTGACCCTTATCACTTAAAAGTTAGATCAATGTGCCGTAACAGTAAAATAAAACCACCATGCTAATATTGGAATATACAGGGGTTGGACAAAAT
>NW_013667054.1:65273-71547 GCF_000517525.1 Limulus polyphemus
TGCCTTCTCTCAACCGTAAAACATGGCGGGGATTCTGTGATGATCTGGGGTGCTATTTCTTGGAAATCCGCCGGGCCAATAATTTCCCTTCATGGAAGAATTAACAGACGAGACTATTTAGGAATTTTGGGCGACCAAGTTCATCTTATGGTTCAAGCACTGTTTCCGGAGGGGAACACCATCTTTCAAGATGATAATGCCCCAATCCATACAGCTAGAATTGTTAAAGAATGGCACGAGGAACATTCTAATGAAGTTGAGCATCTCATCTGGCCACCACAATCCCCAGACCTCAACATTATTGAGTATTTATGGTCGATTTTAGAGATTCAAGTAAGAAGTCGATTTCCGCCGCCATCGTCTCTAAAAGAACTGGTGGGTGTTTTAACTGAAGAATGGGCTAAAATTCCTTTGGAAACAATTCACAATTTGTATGAATCAATACCTCGGAGTATTGAGGCTGTAATTGCCTCAAAAGGTGGACCTACACCATATTAAAATATATTTTGTTGATTTTCCAAGGTGTTTCCATTATTTTGTCTAACCCCTGTATATACTAGGCCTTAATAAACAAGTTTAATAGCTAAGGATGGCCAGAGATTCTTCTTAAATACATTTAAAACAGAACAACAATGGAACAAATGATTGATAAAAATTGTGTGTAAATTACAATAATTTCTTTATACCTTTTGAGTGGATTGAAATACACTAATTCAGATTACAGAAACAGCTGAACTGAAATTACACTACAAGTATAACAAATGAATAAGGAAACAGTAATTTAGACATTCTAAGTGAAAAATCAAAACTTTTTGCTAAACTTGAGATAAGTTTTGACCACCTAGAGCAAAAAGGATGTTACAATATGTTTTAACCTAAAACTACTGTTGTTAAGCCACAGAACAACAAAGAATACATAATAAAATGATACATTTGTCTTGCTAAAAAATACATATTGTTAAAAAAAAAGAAAATTTACCTAAACATCCAATCAATGGTACGCAGGGTTGAGTTCAATATAATTAAGACAATTGTGGATATAATTTTCTACAGTTGGTCTTCCTTTGACAAATATGAACAGAAGCATCTTGTATCACTTTTCCAAATGGAAATACTTCTTTACTATGTTGCCTGTGATGCATAGGATGCTTTTGCCAGTTACATACATGTTTAAGGATTCTCATCTATTACAAGACCTAGACTGTTACTAGAGCTGGGCAATTTAATCAGTTACCTATGAGCAAGAATTACATTGACTACTGGCACATAACTAATTGATTAATTAATATTATGACTACATCTATTAATTGAAATCAATGTTTCTAATTATTATTTCTCCCAATTGGTCCATATTCCTTTGTTTTCCCAATAACATTAAGTACAATAGTTATCCCAGACTTGGAAGTTCAAAATCCCTAACCTGAACACATCTTTATGACCTGAGTGCAAGAATAATTTGTGCCAAAAATGGCTGTTACATACCCTTCCCAATTCATTTTCTGTGGCATCACACTACCTAAGAAATAGCAACAACCAATGTCAAAACGAAGTTATGATATGAGCAATTTGTTCTATTTTTACTTTATATTGTCTGGGGTTGTCAAGTTACTTTTATATTGCCATCATATACTTAATAAAATGTTATAAACAAACTTTAGCAACTGGATAAAGCACAAACTGGTGTTCAATAGTTAACTTTACTGAGAAACCAGACTACAACCACTCCTTTATCAGACACTTCTCCATGGCTTATATAATCTAATTACCAATATTTCAGGTGCCCATCTATCCTGTCTATTTACGTTGTACCTTTGTCAATATCAACTTATATATTTAAAACTTATGCCATTTAGGGTTTAGTCTATTGAACTGGGGACATATGTTGATACCTACTGTACATACTTCCAGTAAGTGCACAGTTTTTATATTGGCTATTGACATTTACACCTTGGTGTAATTCATTATATATACAGTAATTTTTACAATGGTCCAATTGTTAGACTACAAACAGACAATGTGCTACAAAAAGTGACTGACTGAATGAATGAATTGGTGAATGATCAAATATTCAGAATAATTTTAAAATACAGGTGCAGTTGTCTTTTTTTTTTTTTTTTTTTTTGACTAAAGAAACTATAAGTATCAGTGATAGTATCACTTCCAAAAAACATTTTATTTCAGAAATAAGACTACTACTAACGTTATGTAGATGGTAGTAATTTAATAAGGTACTAATTACCACAGTACGAATTATCATAGTATCGTATCACTTCCAAAAAGAAACATTTCATTTCAGATATAAGACTACTACTACTAGTACTAACGGTACGTAGATGGTAGTAATTTAATAAGGTACTAACTACCACAATACGAATTATCATTTGGTTTACTAAAAGTAAAACTAAACAAAGTTGAACCATTTTACTGAATCTAAAAGTAAAAATATTAAATTTAAAAATTCAATTACCTTTCACAGAAGAAACTGCAAGCAGAGACAATAATATTATTTCAAGAACTTTCAATTTCATTTTGTGTACTTGGTTATAAATATAATATAAACCAATAACTAAAATAAAAAACTCAGTACAACAAATTCCCACACCACTGAATAAATATGGATACACTACTCAATACCTTCTAGCTTTAATGACTGCAGCCCCTAATTTAACTATACGAAGAAAAAATCACGTGCTGCCTTTATGTTCGTTGGATAACATCACTTCCCAAACGAAGGATTATTTATTGTTGCATATGTTGATTGTACATTTGCACGGAGTTTATATAGGCTGGAGTGTGCATGACGTCATATTCGGTGTCCTCAAGCGCCATATTTGAACAAAAGGCCAACTTTGCTTTGAATCATTTGTGGGGAGGAAGAGGTATGAATAGAACTTGACCTTCCCAGGTCGTGCACAACGACTCGACCAAATATAAAACACAACTGACATTTATTCACGACACGACGAATCGTTTGTGCAGATCTATAGCATGTATAAATCAGTCTTCGTGAAAGCAACGAAATACATGGTATCAACGGTTTATACTGGCATTAAACAATTTAAAAAAATCCACAAACATCTTTAGTGCATTTTGAAGGTAAACAAATTATATAATACACAGTACTGTGTAAAGTAATCTACAATAAAGTTTAATCCACACTAACGAAACAATACCAATATTAAATGGAAACTAGTTTCGACATTTAAGTCATTGCTATATTGATTTATTATATAGCAATGTCAGACCAGTAGTAGTAATAATAATAATAATACTGTTACGTCTCTGTTCGCTAGTTAATTTTCCGTATAATTCCTTTCCGAAGAAATTTTAGCGATACAAGTCCTTTCTTAAATAGAACAGGTTTATTCTTTCCAAATACAACTTTGCAATACACTTAATTTCCACAGTCACGCTATAACAAACTTTATAATTCACAACGAACGTCTCACGTGCTCAACAATACGCCTCTCTCTGTCTGCAGTTCAATTACCCATTGCTGCCTTTAGTTCTTGGTGGCTTATATATATATATACAAGACTACCGCATATCTAGTAAAAGCTCGAGACTTCACGAACCTTCAAGAATATGACGTGTTACTAGCGTCACGTGACCCCCGCTGTCGTAATACTATTAACAATTTCAGCAACAGTAGCTTCTGCAGAGAGGTCATTTAGCAAATTCAAGCTGATTAAGAATTATTTAAGGTCTACAATGTCTTAGGAACGTCTTGTGGATTTGGCCAGGCTAAGTATTGAATCAAACATTGCCAGAACAATTAATTTTCATGCTGTGATTCAACATTTTTCACAAAAAAAAAAGGCCAGGAAAGTTCTTTTTGTAAAGTAAATACTAAGCCTATCTACCTTTTTTTTTTTACTTTTTACTGATAATTATGTCTTGTGATCTGCATTGCAATATAAAAGGATGTTTCAATATGAATTCTTTCTCCTTATCTGTATTATAGAATAAACAAAGATGTTCAAATGTGCTTTCTTTTCTCTGATCCTTTTTTTATCTTGTTTATATTTATCATGGAGGGAGTATAGGCGCATAAGGCCTCTAATACAGAAAATCAACAGAGCGCTCCATTCCACCCCTCTCTCATCTTCCATACCCCTTTTTGGCCTTACAACTCATGTCATAAAACGGTAGTGTATAAAAACAAGATGATTAATGTAGAAGGAAAGGGGGCTTGAAAGAAACTTTGTACCCCTGATAAAATTCCTTTCAGAGGCTCTGTATAAGCCACATGGGCAACATTATTCAACAAAAATCGATCAGATGTGAATATTTTCGCGCACGCCTGTGCAAACGTTACATGAGCTATTGGTCAAAATTTTTTACTGCAGCTTCACGTAAGAGTAAAAGTGGACCGTTTTTAGTTTTGTCATTCCGATTAAAGAAGGCTGATTTAGAGTATCAAAAATATAGGGTGAAAGACGTGCAGATACATAAGTATTGGTTAGGATAAGCAAACTAGATTATCGGTTTCTAACTCAAATTTTCAAAAGAATCATATAGGTGGGCAGTTATCAATCATTGCCAACTTTTAAGCAGAGATTTTATGAAATTTTCCTCATTAAAGAGCGTTTAGAGTCACGTGATGTTAGCTTAAGCAATTAGCGTAAATAATGGTGTTTGATACCGCTGTGCCATGTGCATGTAGGTGATAACAAGAAACTGTTAATCTAGATTCCATGGCATTCATGGCTAGGTGGTTAGAGCCCTCTACTCGCAATTTGCGGGTCGCAGGTTCGAATCTCCGTCACACCAAACATGCTCGCCCTTTCAGCCATGTGGGCATTATCAAGTGACCGTGAATCCCACTATTCGTTGTTAAAAGAGTAGCCCAAGAGTTGGCAGTGGTTGGTGATGACTAGCTGCCTTCCCTCTAGTTTTAAACTGCTAAATTAGGGACAGCTAGCGCAGATAGCCCTCATGTAGCTTTGCATGAAATTCAAAACAACCAACCAATTCATGGCATTACTATAAAGTTATTAACGCTATTTTAGAGAGGAAAAAGTACATCCATATATTTTAAAGAATCTGGTTGGTTCTGTAAAGTATAGATCTTTTCCGTATAATAGAGTTGCGATCTCAAAGCTAATGCTGGTTACTATCGAGTGCCACTTTCTTACTGGCTGTGGTTTGTAGATGTGTATTAACAGAATGTCAAACTATTCATTCATTAATTAGCTAGGCCGCGTATTTTGTTTTATCAACCATCATGCCCCAAGTTGAACAAAAAATGCGGCATGGCTAACTAATGAATCAATATTTGCATTAAAATTATTATCAGTGCTACAAGTGTAGCTACCAATTTTGATTTCATTCCTTTACGTCTCACACTCAATCCTTTTTTGGCTCCACCTTGTTTTCACCCCTAAGGTGTTTTTTGATTAGATAATATTAGTACTACTAAATCTACTAGATTCAATGTTACCTAATATTGACTAGTACTAGGCCTAGAATCTGTAAGTGTAACGTTTACTACTAATTTTATCCATGAGAGGACTCAGAAATAAGGTCTTCTTACGTCTCTGTGTTCATTTGTTAATTTTCCATAGAAATTCTTTACGAGAAACTTCAGTGATACAAGTTCTTTCTTAAATAAAACTAGTTTTTTCTTTCTAAACTCAACTTTGCAGTACAGTAAATTTCCACAGTCACTTTAACTTAAACACACGCTATAATTCACAACGATTTACGCACTTTACTAATGGTCACTACTGCGCTGGACTTAATTGTCTGTCTCTGTCTGTCTGCAATTCTATTCTTGCCATCACTTTATTTGCCAGCTTATATATACATCCCGATTACACTCGTCTCTTCATGAATCTTCTAGATACTTATCACGTGTTACTAGAGTCACGTGACTTCCGCTGTCGTAACACTGCCCCTTCCTTAGTATTGCTCATCCCAAACAATAGCCACTTAAATTAAACCAAGAGAGAATTAACAATAACTTAATTAAATGTACAGAATTTACAAACACTACAAACACAAACAATTAAATTCAACAAAGTCTCTTAATTTTACGGGACGTATCTTCTTCCATACTGGTCTCCATCTCGTTGGCTTTTGCTTCACGTGGGGCTCATCTGCTCCATCGGGAACTGTCCTATTATCGGTAATAGTCACATCAGTGGTAGTAACTTCCTCAAGGGCTTCACTGTTTCCCTTCTCAAAACCGGGTAGAGTTTCTTCTTCGACAGTGCCTTTTCAGGTGACACGCCTTCCGCAACATCGGCTGTTTCGTTGTTCACTTTGTTCC
>NW_013667054.1:71747-84035 GCF_000517525.1 Limulus polyphemus
CAAGTTTGAATGCATTTCATGGTGAATATTATCCATCCTTTCCGATAACACTTTCACGAATCCTGACACATTTTCAGGCAACTCTTCATAAGGTGGGCATCCTGTTGGTAGAGTATGCTGATGTATTTGTGGGACTAACTGATCGATTGAGATAAACAACAATGGCTTGTTAAAACATAAGGTACAGGCGATGCATGTCTGATGAAGCAACTGCCATGTCAGCTTTCTTGGAGCACTAGGGGCATGCCAGTGCTGAGATACAGAGGATATTGAAGGACATATAACCTTTGGAGAGTGCTTTGTCATCTCCAGTAGGGATCGTAAGGAAGAAGAAATGTATGCCATAATTCTTTGGTTTGAGACAGGTGAAAATTGTAACTCTAATTGATGCCTTTCCCTTATCATGAACATACGAATGTCTGGATGCACTGGGAGGCTTCCATTGATTCATCGCTTTATATTTGGTATTCATATACTAGCTAGTCAAGTTGGGTGATGAGTGCAGATGCAAGACTGCTTTTAGAATGCATGATTGCATGTAAGAGTTTTGTGTGATGCTAGTATTAGGCTTGTATAACACATCCACCAACTTCAAGATGCTAATGGAGCTTGCTAGTTTTTGTTGACAATTGTATCCTATTCATTAAAAAAATTACATTTACATGGGTTTTTCCAGAAATCAAATGAAAGCACACTACATAATATATATGGAAAATATTGTAGAAAAACATACCAAAGATATTTGGAGCAGATAAGCAACAAATTAAAATGTCTTTATTTACAATTTCAGTGAGTTATTTAAAATGCTATTTAAATAAGTTCTAAATAGTTTTAACATCATCTAGTCATCTGTTTCAGAATAATAACAATTTAATATATTAGAAAATACAACTACAATTCTAATTCAAGCTACTGTAAAATTAAAATTTTACTTGATAGAGATATGCTCTTTTAAGGTTGTAACCAATAATTTAAAGTGTTATGTGCAATTACCCAAAGAAGACAGCCCAGTTCAGTTCTCATAATCAAATCACTGCTTCGGCACAAGCTGAAATTTGCTGAATAAGTTTAGATTACTAAAGAGACTAATCCTTGTAAACAGACATATTGGCTTATATTACTCATCCTAAAGATTTCTTAGACTGTAAAACATTTATATGCACTGGATATTGTATTTTGAACTTGTTTTACAATATTTTCAAGAGAGTATTGCAATACATCTACTGGAACACTTTCTGTATCAAATAAGACGATCGACTGTTATTGAGTGTTGAAGGTTATCAATAATTGTGGAATCTCCAAGTATGGTATTTCAAGTGTACATCTGTAACGTTTCTATCTACACTTAGGTTTTATCAAAGAGGCTAAGGTGCTACATTGCATACTAATAAGTCTCTCGCTGCAACAAGCTGGAGTATATAATATATATATATAAGAAACTATTCTTCTGATCATAAACTTTTGCATCAACAGCTTTTCATCATGGGTTAATGTTCAACAAAAATATTACTATTAGAAACTTACAAAAATACATAAAATTCTATTAAAGATATTCAGAATCTGTTATGGCATAGATATACCGAGTTGAGCGAACATAAAGGACAAATGTATAATGTCTTCAGTTTGTATATAGTGTTTCAAATAATAATTAAAAAATTTATGAAGCTAATGAAACTCACAAATTTATTTACCCTTTAACAAGGGGAGGTTTTAAAATATTCTACATCCCTATTTAAATAATCGGTTTCTTCATAAAACTGATGCTGATATAACTCTCTAACTTAGTACAATTATTATGGCAGCATGTAATCATGTTTGTTACAACCTTTTTTGTTAAAAACGAAAAAGCAGTGTTACTATTAATCAGAAGAAGTGTCCAGGAAATGAAAGAAAATATGTTAAGTAAACTGAGAAGTTTAGCTTCAAAATGTAAATATTTACTGACAGAAAGATCTTACAAGAATAATACACTTTTTATTGCTCACATGTAATAAGTAAAATATATTTAAATTGTGTAACATATACTAAGTATGGTTAAAAAAAACACTGCTGTTTTGTTCAGGTATGATGTTGTACAGTATATGAAATGATATATATTTTCTTATAATCCATCAACATAGAATTGTTTTCATTTCACTATGATTCTGAATATTTTTTCAGACAGTATTTTTCATATTTAGTTGTTAAACTTAAGAGTAGTCAAAACAAAAGCAAACTTACAGTAAATAGTGAGAACATGTATTTTTTGTCAAGTTTGATCCTAAGTTGTACAATGTTAAAAAGCTTTTTAAAAAAAACTCTGGAGTATGATTATTTTAAAGTTTACTACAAATACTGCATATTTGTATGCTTCCAAAATTCTAAAAGATACCAGTATTTTAAGAAAAATTGATCACTTTACTGTTTTCTTTTAAAAGTTCACTTGAATGTTGTTCAATACCATAATATTGAAATTGTCTAAACAAACTTGCACATCTGTTCAGATCATTTTTATTTTATAGTTAATTTTTGAGAGAAAAAAAAATTTTCCTAAAAATTTTGCAAAATCATAAAATTTCTTATTATGATAAGAGTTGAAACATTCATTAGTCTGATTTGACAAGCTATGTTAGAGGTAGCACGGCTGTGCTTGGACATGCACATTTTACAATGAAATATTTGTATTGTTATTACTATTAATTAATTGTGTATTAAACAGCTGTGGGAACTTCTTGAAATCTCTGTACTTGGCCACTTGATTTGGTTGAATGACTCTGCAACCTTTGAACATATGGTAAACAAAACATCATCATTCCACTTATGGCTATCACAGCTCCCGAGACATAAAAACCTGGATCGTACGATCCTGTTGCATCATATAGCCAACCTGCAGAAACACAAATCATGGAGGAAAGTCAAATATAACTTCAGCATTTGTACTTTTGAATATTAAATTCTTGTCTAACAGAAAATATTTGAAAAGTTTAGATCCAACAATTGTACATAAATTCATAACATTAACATAAAGTGTGCTTTTGATGAATCCAACTGTGCATTGATTTCTGTAGTTCACGTGTTAATGTATCCAATTATTCACCATTAACTTGCAGGAGATACATTTTTTAGCTGTATTTGAAATAACACATTTTAATTGAGAATGGTTATACACACACACACACATATAGATATAGATAGATACGTAAATATACCCATGCTACTATTTTACCCCCAATAGTGGTAAACTGAGGAACTTGGATACTTCTACCACACCATACGAATATGCAAAATGTGCATAATTTTCTTTGAGATATAGATTAATTACAGAAATATCTATAATTTTTATTTTTAGAATATACACAGGCAAACACATTAATATTTATTAAGGTTTACGTAGCACTATATAATTTGTGTTTTGAAAAGAACTAGCTGCAATTAAAGAGTTTATGTAGTTTTTGTTTAGTAATGCATCCATTTACAAATTTCAGAGCCAAAACTTACTGTTATTCGTGAGACTCAGCATCAGGAATACTCATTATGTGTAAAGAAAATAGCAACATATGTGGTCATGGTATTCACTGTTATAAATTATTATCTCAGTATAACTGTGTAGCCAAGTTGTTTGGGCAATTCTGCTTGGTATAGCTTACATTAACAAAGTGAACCCACATTTGGTTGTTGCCCAAAAAAATGCAATTAGGTGTAGATAGTCAAATATTTAATATCAAAACATTAAATTTAGTTAATCTATTTTAACCACTTTAAAACTGAAAGAAGTATTTACTTTTGATATAAATATCAACAACTTATTTGAATTTAGGATACAGTTTCAGAGCTGGTAAATTCGTGTGTATTGTTACGTATCTGCTTGTTTGTTAATTTCCGGTAGAAATTCTTTCCGAGGAACTTCAGCGATACAAGTCCTTTCTTGATTAAACCAGTTTATTCTTTCTCGATACAAACTTTTAGTACACGGTAATTCCACAGTCAGTACGTTTCTCGTCACTTTAAACTTAACAAGTTTTATAATACACGCTATAAATCACAGCGATTTACAATCTCGAAAACTTCGCTCTCGACGAGTACAAAACACACACTTTATATTAACCCCGCTGGCTTTCGCTGCCAGGCTTATATACTAAAGAAGAGGGTATTTTGAACAAACTCGGACTTCCCCGATAATTCTAGAAACTATACGCACGCTTCCAGCGCCAAACGCGCCAGCTGAGTCACGTGACTTCCGCTGTCGTAACAGTATAAACACATATGAGATTTGTAGCATATGGCTTTTAATTATAGATGATAAATAGAGAGGATTTCAGTAAATTGCACGTATTTTAAAATAGATAGAATTTTAGGATTTGTTATAAAAAAACCTTATCTCTATTCTTTCAATTCCTTTTAGTTTGGACAGGATGTCAAAAGAGATTTTGTCACTTGCACAGCTGAATTTATATGAAATAAAACAACACGATATGGTTTCATAAAAATGTGTCTGAAGTTCCATACTAAATACTAATATTATTTTATAAGCATTGCTGTATAATAATCTCTGTACTTAAAGAGAGAAAGGGAGTTTTATAAAGTTACTGGCAGTATCACTCTCAATATCGTAGTGATAACCATTGGTACACTCATACTCATACTGCATCACTATGCCATGGTCACTTGCTTTACTGTGTTCCTCATGCCTATTGCATTTTACACTTTTTGAGGTGTCTCATTAATGCTCATTTGCTTCAGACTCTTCAGAGCTTTAAGGTATCACTCCCCAAACCCAACCAGGAGTTGCTGCCTCTTGATTCTAACCAGTTATCCCTCCCAGTTACATTCTGGATCTGGCACTTACGGTAGCCCCTCTCAACTAATTTTCATGTGTGTACGCATGAGTGCAAATATGGAAAAAAATACTGAAAAATTTAGTTAAACCAAAACAAAGACGTGAGGGTAGTTTTCTGTGTATTTTTTCTTTCTGCCTTTAGATCTACTTTAAAGAAAGGTCACAGAATGACTGTGAAAATTTGAAAGTTATCTAGAAACTATGGGGAGTAAAAACATGATATGCCCACAAATCCAATGAGATGTTTCCAACAATGACTGAGTTTTTTTTAAAGATTCTTATAAATGTGTTTTTACTGCTTGTTTCTTGATGATGTGCCCCTCAGTGGTAAGCTTGAGAGTTTATAATGATAAATTTTGAGTTTGAACCCCATTGTGGCCACAGAACAGATAATTCATTGTGTAATTTTGTGCTTAACAACAAATAACCAAACAAATCCTGATTATAACCTAGTTAAAACTAACAAGCATAGTTTGTTTATGTTCTCAATTTTAGCCACTGAAATTGAAGTATTAATCTTGTTATTGGGATTCAACATACAAAAAAATGTATGTTGTAATCCAGCTGGTATAATGCTGTTATACACTTTTCTTACTGAAAACCCATACTGATCCAGTTTTATTCTAATATATATCACACACATACCACAACTAAATAGGAAAACTACTGTGTTCACTTGAGACATTGTTCATAATATTGTGAATGAGATCTGACTGAATAAAAGTAGGCCTGTGCAAGGTTATTTATTGGACTGGACACACCATTTTTAGTTTGTTTGTTTGTTATGGATTTCGCGCAAAGCTACACGAGGGCTATCTGCGCTAGCCGTCCCTAATTTAGCAGTGTAAGACTAGAGGGAAGGCAGCTAGTCATCACCACCCACCGCCAACTCTTGGGCTACTCTTTTACCAACGAATAGTGGGATTGACCGTCACATTATAACGCCCCACGGCTGAGAGGGCGAGCATGTTTGGTGGGACGGGGATTCGAACCCGCGACCCGCAGCTTGCGAGTCGAGCGCCCTAACCACCTGGCCATGCCGGGCCAGCCCATTTTTAGTGAATGTTCTCTTAGTTTTTATGGTTACAATTATTTATATTCACACAAGAGTTAAACCCTATATTACTGCTGTGATTTTTCACAATTAAGACAGGTCCTGGGAGCATACTCAGCAGTTCTAGGATTTTATTTTCTCAGTGCTGTTTGAGCCCTTCTTGAGATCATCAAGTGTAATTTGGCAATAACACAGGTGTGAGGTGGTTTTATTGTCTTGAAATTTTCACATGTTCTACAGTAATTCTTGTATGCTGAATCCGAAAGTGATATCCATTTTTCTCCGTCACGTACAAATTTTTCACTAAAAGTCATATGTACTTTTACATAAGTGAATCATTTTCATTGAAATCGGGTCACGTTTTGTTATCCTTAAAATATTGAAAACCACTGACTATAAATTTCTTTAGACCAGTCGCGACATGAGAGTCTTAATGTTCGTTCTAGAACCCAAACATAATAAAAATGTTCATTGTGGTAAACGAAATAATAATTTGATCTGAGTAAGATTTTTTTCTTCCCGATTGGCAAAAAAATCCTTACATGATAGAAAAAAATTAATATTATTTTCGAAATCAACGTAGCTGAATCATGGAAAATCCATTATTAAAACCAAAACCTTTAAATTCACAGGCCTGTATAAGTATAAATGTTTTTAAATAAAGAAAACAACAATAAAATAAAAGAATTTATGAATATATATATTATTAGTATGGTTAATTTGATCGGTATGCATAGAGCAGTCAATATTTGTATAAAACAAAAAAGAACAAATTATCAAACTGTCAGTTATGTGAGAAAATTGAACTTTTAAAAACAGGTATTAGATCTAAGCTTCACTCTTTAGAAGGAAAGAAATTTGTATAGCCCTATAGATCAAAATGGAGGTGTCATGACTTTTGAAATTAGAAAATTGATGACTAAACTTAAGTAAAATCAAAGAAACATGTCAATGAGAGAATAATTAACCAACTGAATCTGTGCTCAATGAGAGAATAATTAACTAACTGAATCTGTGCTCAAAAATAAATTGACTGAACATAAGTGTGTGAGACACAATGAAACACCCTTAGTCATTTACTACACAAAACAACAGTGTGTGTGTGTTTTGTACATTTGGTTGACGGACACCCACCTTTACTGGAGATATAGATTAATCAGACTGATGCTATTCCTTCAAGCTTTAATCCAGACTGACTGACTCACTTTAAATTCTGTTTCAGACTGACCAAAACTCATATTTCTTAGTTAAATCCATAACACCAGACTTATCCAGAGAGATTAGTGATACTCAAGTGTCTGGTCGATCACTCCCACTTGGAAATAAGTAGGTTGTGACCTTCTAACCTCACCTGCTTTACCATTGAAGGACACTGGTGTCCTCCATTGGGCAGACCAAGTGTTATTTCAAGGGAATAACAAAGAACAAAGGTAGCTAGAGTGAAAGCAACTTTCTTAACTAGGTGTTTTATAAAAACTGCACACACAGTAACTGAAAATATCATATTCTAAAACAAGAACGTATAAAATGCAAAGTATGCCTGCATACATCATACTTTCTCCCCCCCCCCTCCCATCGTTTCAGGCTTGTACTCAAGCTGACAATACTTCTAACTTAAAACCAACTCGATTTATATATATGCACTGTAGCAAAGCATTTGCCTAAGTTACAAATGCTCAGTAGAATAAAATTCGAATTTTCTATGTATTCATACATACATGTTGGTCACAAGAAGAATGTGTATCTTAGGTGCTGTATAACAGAAACCAAACGAAGGACAAGTATCCAAATAAGGACATGAAGGACGCTGAGCAAATGTATCAGTAATGAAGTGCATTCCAAGCAGTAAAATTAAGAAATAGAAGCCAATGGCTTGTCTTATCGAATTTAAGGAGATGCGTTTCTAGCACTGGGAAAGGCACGAACATTTATGATATTAGACACCCAACTAATGGAAACGTGTTCTGTAAACAATGATTGGCGGCCCTTTGATCGAATCCAAAAATTGGGAAAAATACGTGTAAAAACACCGGTGATGCATAACGTATGGTATTAACCAATTATGAGTTAGTTTGATTCTGGCTTAATAGATATACCCATAATTATACCAATGAGTAGAAGGGCCTGCTTGCAAAACTGCCATGTTGTACTTGTTTTAGAATTGGACGAACACATGAAAATGTGTATAAAACGTCATGTTTGTTTTGTGCTCAAAAATTAATTCTCTCCAGTGAATCCAGAGGCAAGCAGACTCCTTGCCAAACCAGATCCAGAATCCAAGAAAGAATGGTTGTTTTTCAAACACCAGTAGACATTCAGTGCACAAAGTCCTTGTGAGTACACAATGCTACCTTACCTAATACAACAGTATGTTAATAAGTAATGTATAATGTGTAAGAATAAGATGGTGTTAAAAGAGAAGTCACAAGTAGATTTAGTAAAATTCATTGAAGAAGTAATAGCATTGTTGAGAGATATTTTAGAAGAAGTTGTAGCCATATTGTCTAAATCTAAAAATGTCTGAGTGTATTTCGCATATTACTTTAATTGATAACTTGTTTGCTATAGTATTTGATTTAATGAGTCTTGTTGGGGGTATAATCAACGAACATTTGCTTGTGCAGAACGAAGAATTTGATGTTTTTAATGTAGAGCTTTCCAAGATAATTTTGGGATTGTAGATGTGGATGAATATATGAATATTTTAAATTAAAGTTTTGTATGTTATATGGAAATCAATCTCTGAGTCCATTCTTTATTCCAATCGTAAACTTCCTCGAGTTAGTGGCTTGTGTGCTAACCCATAACTGCATAAATTAATTTGTAATTGGTCTTAAAGTCAATCCCCAAACAACTAGCTTACTGGCCTCCCGTTACAGTAGTCACTGAATAATGTAACATTGTTTTGCCCCCCATAAACACATGTAATACAGATAATGCAACCATTTAATAATAAAATACAACACAAGAAAGTCCTTAACACTGATTCAAATCAAAATCATTTCATGAACATACTCGTTAATATTGATACAATTTAAAGTCACACAATACATGATGTATAATAAGTATACTTTCACACTGAAATTACAATATCTTATTTCTTACACGATAAAAAGAAAAAACAATAGATTATTTACAAAATGTGCATGCAAAAAAATGAACCTTTTAACAAAGACAACCCATTGATTTACGCGTTACTTTAGATAAAATACACATACAGCGAAAATAAAATGCAAACTAAAGCCTTGGAACATGGAAATTATACTGAAATAAAACAACAAATATAAGTACAGATATATGTACAAATTTACAGGATATACAATGAAATGAATAAAAGAAAAGGGCATATACATTTCAAAACTGGTATATTTATTTCATATTTAAATTAATAATATACAAAATATGCATCACTTACCCAAGGCAAACATGAGATTTTACTCACCTCAAAATAGTCCCACCAGCAAATTATCAAGTGTGGCAGTAATCTTACAATTGGCCACTAAAGTTGTTTTGAGCAGTTCGAACCATAAGTGGTGCACCTCTTCTTCATGGCATGACTTTGCTGTTACTTTCTGTTGCAGCTAATTCAATTTTCTGTTGTTTGGTAGCCATATTTTGAAATGCCATTTGTATATGGGAATTTACTCTAACATAGATCTATTGGTTATCACTTTCAGAGGCTAAGTTGGGAGTTCCACTCTCAACTGTTTCTAAAGTTGCTCCCAGCTAGGGCTGCCATTGAGGTAAAGGCCCCTGATATCAGCTGTGTTAGTAAGATGAAAGATTTGTGGTCAATGACCTCTCAATAAGTGCAAATCTCCTTTGCAGCAGTGGTGATGGCCCAGACAATGGCTGACTGGTCTAGATTGCTGCAGTGGTCCTATAATGGTGGCATTAGGTCTGATGGTCTCAACTCTGGATGAGGTAGGCATCAACTAACTCTCCTGGAGCCTGGTTGACCCTCAAGAAGATCCAAGCTCTGGAAATGTTTTTTTTTGTTTGGGTATTCAGTGCTCCCATCAGATGTGTGAACACATCTGGCATCTATGATGCTTAAACATGATGCACCCTATGACAGGGAATTTCAGGATTGGGTCCCAGTGTTTCCTTGAGTTTCTTCATTTGAGGCTTGAAAACACTACATAATTTTTCATGGTTGATGGAGGCTGCCTGACACAGGAAACGTAAACAACTCAATTATAGATTAGTGAGCTCCCCCATGTAAAATGTGTCAACCAGTGGTGTATCTTCATGCAAGGACTCGACTATGTGAATGTCAGGAGAGCTACATAAGTCTGAGTAGGCCTATTAGTCCACTCCCTTCACTTAATGAAATAGATGTCTGGTCTTCATTGTGTTGGTGTTCAACGATGCAGCTAGATTGATACTTTTAGGAAGTAGCAACAAAGAATGAAGAATCACTAGCTACTTGAAGAAAGAGACAGCAAGAAGGTTCAGGAATTTCATTTCAAACAGCAAAATTCCAGATTGAAAGTCAAATGAATTTGATTTGTCAGAAATTCATCCAAAAGTATAGATTGTAAAAATTGTTGCAACAACCAAAATTGTTGCAACTAAAATCCTTTTAGAGGCAGAGTTATAAAATTATACCTTGGTCAAGTGGCATTTTAATGGATTTAATGCATACCCATCAATACCTATCATTGCATGGTGGTTAGGGTACTCTGTGGGTCGCGGGTTCGAATCTTCGTCACCATACATGCTAGCCTTTTAGCCATAACGGGATGGTCAGTCCTATTATTCGTTGGTAAAGAGTAACCCAAGAGTTGGCGATGGGTGGTACTGACTAGCTACCTAGCTTCCCTCTAGTCTACCACTGCTAAATTAGGGATGGCTAGCACAGATGGCCTTTGAGCAGTTTTGTGCGAAATTCAAAAGCAAAACAAAACCAATACCTATAGCCATGTTGTCCTTTGTCATCAATACCACACAACAGCCACCGCAACTTACTCTCCAACCCAGTAACATTCCCTTCACTAATGTCTAGTTATCACATAAATAGATATTGGGTATAGCATAAAAGGAAACGTGTCGAGACTTCAAACACTGGTACATACATGCAAGTGCTGACTCTGGAAAGGACAACAACCTCTAAATCTGACTGTTTTCAATCTGCCTGAATCAGAATGAAATACAACACTGGCAAACCACGTTTACATTCGGTGTGAGATCTAAGCTGCTTTGTGAATTTATTTACTACTGATAATTTCACCCACTAATGAATATCTCACTTCGATCCAATTGAGATATCTTTCACCACCCTTCCAAAAACACCAAGTAAAATTGTTTTTTCTTTCAGATGTTGTGTAACTCTCTTTGTTACTTTTATACTTCTATAAAAATCCATTACCTACCAAATAGTTCAACTTCATAATTGAAGTTATAATGTAATGATCAATCCCACTATTCGTTGGTAAAAGAGTAGCACAAGAGTTGTCGGTGGGTGGTGATGACTAGATGCCTTCCCTCTAGTCATACACTGCTAAATTAGGGATGGCTAACGCAGATAGCCCTCGTGTAGCTTTGCGCGAAATTCAAAACAAACAAACAAACAATCATAATTGAAAACTTCTCTCACTACATTAATGAAAACAACAGGTGCACTGTATTTTCAAATAATACCTTCCAGGTCAGTAAGCACAATTAACCTCGTATCTCATTTTCATATAAGATGATGTACCTGATGATGACAAAACCTTGTCGAAACGTTGTACATTTGCTGTTATGTTAAACTTATATTAAAGTTTTTCTTCATTACCCATTCAAGCCGTCTCCAGCCATTATAAATAAAATTAGTTAGAGTTTATCCAATATACTTTCCTTTTTACATTAAAAGGGAAAACATTAAAATATATGTATTTAATTTAGTTTATTTATATTTAGTTGAAAAACGTAACTGAATGTTTTTGTTATAGATTCTCAGTAAAATTATATCCTGAAGAGTGACCTTTGAAGTCACGAAACGGATTGAAGAAATTAATGAAGGAGAAAAAAATAGAATACTCTGATATTTTCAAGTGTCTTCTCACTACTCAGCTAGATTAAGTAAGTGATTCTATTGAAGCATCATCGGCATTTCAGATCACAAAATCAGTTGGTGGCTCATAAAGCAAGGGTTGCAATGCCATTTTGGTCCAGTCTATCTTGTGGTCAACAACCAGTATATGACAATCAAGCAGCTATTATCCAATATCTCTCAGTAAATATCTGCTTCACAACTCAGACAGAAAGGATGCCAACGACTTTTCAGTTGAGTTTTTGGACTTCTAGCAGTCATCTTTAGTCGTGCTAATTGTTGAAGGTATATATCACATTAACAGCTTCAGCTGTTCTAAACTATACTGAACCGCAAAAGAAACGTCGCATATTTCGAAAACTATAATTTTCAAAAACATCG
>NW_013667054.1:85035-94177 GCF_000517525.1 Limulus polyphemus
TTTCTTTTGCGGTTCAGTGTATATTAATCAAGCACCTACCATCCACTATTCTGTGGATATCTCCGAAAGAAAACTGCTTGATAACTTGGAAAGTATGATTAATATTCCTTTTTGGTCCATTTATTCTTGTGATCAACAAACCACGATATCTTCTAGTAATCGAGTGGCAATCACACAATGTTAGTGCATACATTAAACCATGAAATACCACCAGATAGCTCAGAAAGCAAGGGTTACAATACCTTTTCAGTTACATTTTCTAACTCCTAGCTGTCATCTCAGTTGTACAAACTAATGATATATTAGATACTGTATCTACTGGCATACGCCATCCTAACTGTGAAGTAATCAAGTGGCAATTACACAATATAGTGCACATATTGTACCATGAAATACCAACTGACAGCTTTCATAGAAATGATTACCACTTCCTTTCAGTTACGGATTTTCTAACCAACTGATTGCCGTAGCTGCTTGATAATTTATTAATACCAGCTGTATAGATTAGGAGGTTATTGGGCACAGCTCAGACAACTGTCAAAGTTGTCTTTTGCCTCTAGCTCCAGTGTTTCTTCAACTGGATGTTTTGATAGCACCACATCTCGAAACGAGATCCTTGAAGCCCTAACCTAACCATAAGACCATTCTCAATCCTAAAAGAAGAGAGACTGGACACAAAAATATCAAGGGACACAAAAATTGTTTTGCACTATTATTCAATACATATATATTATGTTAATGTCTATGGTTAGAACACTGCTAACAAAAAACATTCTTTTTATCCAAAGTTGGCTTCTGGCTACTGAGGCTTGAAACAACTTCACAACACAACCATGGATGCAAATCTGAGCACTTCACTTCACGATAACAAGAGTGAACGTGGCAAAAAAATTTAAGCTCTACTACAGCTTCCCAGAAAGTAGTGTCATTCACATCATCAGGCAAGCCCATTACCAAAAAAAAATTGGAAACCAGAATTTCCGACTTCCCTAACTCAATAATTGATATGCCAGAAAATTCATCAAGACCAGTTAATGATTTATTCAGTAAGTTGGCTAGGTGTGAACACACACAAGTATTAAGACCCTTCCACGTGTGTGACAGTGCTGAGTGCAAAATTAATGCAGCTCAAAGTTGAGCATATCATGTTCTTCTAGGACTTGTAACTAAGTAATGAAACCTGTATTGAAGTTTTAAAAAAATTAATAAATATGACTTCATATAGTACGTTACAGAAGAGTTTAGTTTATATCTATTATACATAACACAATAGTCTATGACTTGGAACTAGAACATATATTCGAGGTGTGCATGCTTTTTCCCTACAACAAATTATAAATGTTGTTTTTAACGTGCAGAGATGCTTTTTAATAAATGCTGAGATATAGTATTTAGTGTGGCTTGTTACTGTTAGGTCAAAAAATTGTATCAAACTACTGCTGAAAAGTATTGTCTGCGACTTCCTGCTTTGTGGAGCTGGCAACACTAGATCTGGAAAACTGTGTAGTCAGTGGAAGGGGAGTACAATATAAATATAGGTAGAGTGAAACTGGGTCATTGGACAATGACTGAGTAGCTGATGAATTGACTGGGAAGTTGATGAGTAACCAGTGAATTAGTTAAGTGTTAAAAGAAAAATTATTCAATGTTAGAAGTGAAAGTTATTGCGTCTATTAGCAAGGAAATTCTAAAGTTATTTGTAAATTAGGCATAGCCATTAGTCTCAGAATTCCTGTTGCAACGTTGTTTGTGAACTTAGGCCTACAACTTGTGTCAAAGTGAAGTAGTCTTCAGAAATGTTATAGAAGAAAGAAACTGTTTCATTATTATTACATGAACTGTTGACATTACCATGTTTACCAGGTAATTTAAAATAACTAATCATGGGCGCCCGCAGCAAGTAACATTTGCCCCCCCCCTTTCATTTCACAAATAATTACACGTATTATGATGTAAACTTAACATCGTAGTTAAACTAAATATTTTTAGCAATTTTTATTAAAACTGTAAATTTGTGTTTGCGTTTAAGACACATAAAACATAGAGTTTTAGTCTGTTAACTTATGGCTCGGCATGACCAGGTGGTTAGGGCGCTCGACTCGCAATCTGAGGGTCACGGGTTCGAATCCCCTTCACACCAAACATGCTCGCCCTTTCAGCCGTGGGGGCGTTATAATGTGACGGTCATTATCCCACTATTCGTTGGTAAAAGAGTAGCCCAAGAGTTGGCGGTGGGTGGTGATGACTAGCTGCCTTCCCTCTAGTCTTACACTGCTAAATTAGGGACGGCTAGCGCAGATAGCCCTCGTGTAGCTTTGCGCGAAATTCAAAACAAACAAACAAACAAACTGTTAACTTATACTGTAAAAACTGATCCCCTACATACATGTTTTGCCCCCCAACCCTGAAAATATTTCTGTGGGCGCCCATGTAACTCACTCAACGATAGAACATGTTAAAATACTTTTCTCAAAAGTAGGATTCGAAACCATATCCAAAAAACTAAACTGCGAATTTAATGGATTCAAATTCCATCACCAACTGGAGAGATGTTTTTAATTAAGTTGCACATATACTCTGCTTCAACTTAATTCTCATTGCCTCATATGTTATGACATCTATAAATTGGTTGTTTTTAGATCACTATTACATTTACATCTTTACATTTACTAATTCTTTTTCCAAATGTTTTATTCTGTCATTGATTTGATTTTGTACTTCTTTACTTTTTATCATTACAGCTTTTATGTACTTCTTCACTCTTATTAGAGTAATCTCTCTGTACATCTTCAATAGTTTCATTGATCTTGTTTCTAATTAGATATATTTTTGTTTTTACTTTTTGGGATATGAAGGCCCTTTTTTTAATTTGTCTCTTAAATTCCTGTTTCTTACTCCTTAATCTTCTTATAATTTCCTATATATTTCTTCTTGTTCTTCTTTTAATCTTGTGTCTATTTCTTCTTTAGGTTTCTGTCTCATTTTTCAAATTTCCTGCCCTTTTTCTCTGTATCCAATTTTAAAACATTGCTCTGGACACTTCATTCTAGTGTGTCACTCCGAATCTATTGGATAGGGCAGATACCAATGCTTGATAGTTGTTACAGCTTTCACCTGGAAAGTTGCTTAATCTTGTTAAAGTAAATCCTTTTAAATGGACAGCTGACTATGTAAATTATATAATATAGGCTTTTGGCTATAGTTCTGGGAAATATGTCCTTTCAAGTTACACTTGAAACATCTGTTTACTCGTGGTTTACTTCTTCCATTCTCTGTAACTAATTATCCCCTTTCATTTCTCCTAGACTATCGTCAGAGGAGGTTGATGTTTCAGTCCTACTTTGTATTATGATCCCCTATGTTATTCATGGGTGGGACCATTTTTCCAACAAGTGTTAAATAGTTTAATCCACAATAACACAAAGTTCACCTAGGCAATTTATGAAAGTTTTTGTATGTGAGAGAGAGAGACAATTGGACTGATATTTCGTTTTAGTGTGTAAATTAACCTAGGCACGTTTTGCACAAACAAACAGAATCTATATTCAGATAATAAGCATAAAAGCAGCGTGTGGACCTACTGTGAATGAGAAGACAGTCCTTTCTTCCTTAATTGGAGTTTAAGACTCTTTGCTTCCTCTCTCTCAAACTTGAATACTCAAAACTAAACATGATGATCTTCCAAAAATAAAACAAATCCTTACTGTTGGTTGGCTAATGGAGAACTGAGCTCAAAAGCATGCTTAAATCTAAAATGTTAACATGCTTTCCTTGTTCAATAGACTGTATAACCTCTTGACCTCTGTTTCCTGACAGCATTGGTCGGCTATCACTTTCAGTTAATTTCATTATCAACTAGTTAAGGATATTCCAGTTCTAGTCCATTCAACCAGGATACCTTATATAATTATGAAATATAATTATAAAATATAAAATATAATTATGAAATTTATATAAAGAGATCAAAGAAACTAGAACCAAGTAATGTTAGCAACTTTCTGGTCCATGTACTGCTGCCATAACAATGTGGAAACTAAATAATAAAAAAATTGGAAGATTTCTGTAGAAGATAGAAAATACGTGATATGTCCACATATCTCACCCATAACTTCAATATGATGCCTTTAATAGTTTATCTGATTGGGTCTGAAGACTCATCCTTAAGGTGTTGTCTCCTTGGCTTAATAACAGGTGTTGATTCCTCACAGTCTCAGTTACAATAGCAATGCTCCCCACATTTATGCCAGTTCCCTCTTTCTGTTATCCTTCAAGAGCTTCTTTATAGCTGACGATATGTAAGTAATTGGCATTGAATAAGATTGTTGCTGGGGGTTGACTTCATGCAAAGGCATGGATTCGAAGCTAGGCTAGCATCAAATAGCTTCACAGTCTATTACCAGGTAATCCCTGTGTACTATATACAAATTATTACACCAGAGATTGAACTTCTAACAACAACAAGGAGATTGTTCACTGTACCACCAAGAAGTGAAATACAATCCAGAAATGGTGCAGTGTTGTAAGCTATAAGTTCAATGTTATAATTCAGTTGTCTTATAGAAGGAGGTGACAATTATGATGAAGTCACTTGATCTAGAAAGCTCATAAAAGTAGGACTAGAATCTAGAAACTTCCCTTACTTGATAGAAGTGAGAATTCAGTGCAAATACAAGAATGGATGATCGAGTAGATGAATAAAGGAAAGACTGACGGAGTTGTTGATCAAATAAAGTTATTCAGGTCAATGAGAGTTAATGCTTCTGTTAGCTAAACAGTAAGTTATTCGGGTTTGTTATTACTCAAATATATTTACTTAAACATTATTAGTGTATTGAGCCTATAATAGTTTTTATTGAAAAGTTTTGTATTTGAAGTTAGGCCTATAAGTGAGGGTAGCTGTAGCAAATGCTAAATCTTGTAACATTTTCTAAGTGTGTATTTTTGTTGTTGTTGTTGTTGTCTTTTTTTTTTTGGATTATTTGGTAAAAATAATGCCAAGTCTAGTCCACGTAATGATAATGAATTAGTTTATTTATTCTGTAGTATTTCAATAGGATGCATTCACTTTGACACACAATGTAGAACTATGTTCACAATTAACGTTGCAACAGTATTAAAACACAAACAAATATATTTACTTATTCGGTGATGTTATTGTAGCAAAGTAATTTTGGCAATTGGAATAGAAATTTTTATATTTACATGAACGTTATTGGATGGAAATCACAAATACTGCTGTTTTGCTATACCTTACAAAAACGTATTTAATACTAATGATGGATTTCATGAGATAGATTGTTTGGAACTTGTTTAAAAACTCACCAGTTATTGGAGGACCTAGAAGACAGGCAACTCCTATAAAAACCAGAAGCAAACCAAAAGTGCTTGTCATCGTATCCAACCCAAGAAGATCCACTAAGATGACAGAAGTAAGACTAATATAGGCACCTGCAGGAAGAATCTTACATTATAATTATTATCTCTCTGTCATAAAGAACAATATCAAATCAAAGTAATTTGTCATAAACTTCAAATGCTTTAGTTCTATTAACATTGTTATTACTAGTTGTAGTGAAAATCCAATGCTGTTTGTAATAAAGTTTTTTGTTTTGAAAAAACAACAACATTGAGTACCCCCCCCCAGTGATACAGTGGTATGTCTGCGGATTTACAACGCTACAAACCAAGTTTCGATACCCGTGGTATGTAGAGCACAGATAGACCATCGTATAGCTTTTTGCTTAACTACAAACAAACAAAACATTGATGAAAAGGGATTTGAAATTTATACCCTTGTTATCAGGCCTAAAATATGGCTACATACTGTAGCTACTCATTTAATCATGCAGTTCAAATATATGTTTTAAAAATAAATATACAAAAGCGCAGTACAAACATATAATTATAGTTTTAAAAAGCTAATCATAGATGATGCACCTTAAAAGGCTCTGATTAAAATAATGTCTCTCACCTGTTGTAGCACCAAATGTTGCAGCATAAACAGCCATCAATATATAAGTGTTACACAAAGAACTCGAAGCAGTTGAAATACCACAGATTATTAGACTGTAGCTGTACAACCATAACCTGTTCATCCAGTTCTTGTCAGACAGATATCCAAAGATTACTCGACTTGCAGTATTGGTAATTCCAATCACAGAGAGAAGAAAGCTAGCATTTTCATCTTCTGCAATGCCCATTTCCATAGCTCTAGCTTTGATGTACAAATAAGGAACATTGAATCCTATGCTGGTAAAAAAGTTGGAAAGTCCAAACAGCAGAAAAACGATATCTTTCAGAAGACAAAAGTCTACCATTTCATGTAAGGCATCTCTCATCTCCTTAGAACAGTGAAAGTACCTAAGTATTTTCCGTTCCTTTTCTTGATGAAATTCTTTAGAGATAGATATAATACTTGTAGTGTGTGCTACTGGAGATGACTGTAATTCAGGAAAGTTCACAAGACTTGCACTGTAAAAAGTATCTTTATGGTATAAAATTTCTTTATGACGATGGTGGTGGGGATTACCGTTGTCTGGTGATGATGAATCTACAACCGAAAGAGTACTGTTTCTACGGTTTGCTGCGAAGTCCCTCTTTAAGTGAAAGTTGTTTCCAAATAACAAGTCTGGATAGGATTGAAAAGGTTTCAGTGTAGTGTTGTCAACATTCATCACATGTCTCTCTTTCAAACAAAATGTATTTGCTCTTTTATTGTAAGTTTCAACTTTAGCTTCATTACAAAGCTTTTTTGGCTTGGACTGCGAAATATGAATTTCAGTGTGACTTTTTTTAGATGGTTTGCTTACTTGCAAGGGCCTATAAAGTGCTCCAAAAACAATGCCATTGAGTAGTATACCAGATACAATCATCATTGCACCTTTCCACCCATAATAATCTACTAACCAATCCGTTAGTGGAGCTAGAGCAAAAGTTCCAAATCCTGAACCACAGACAGCAATTCCAGTAGCAAAGGCACGTTTTTTATCAAAATAGAAAGTGACACAAACAATGGCTGGAAGATACATCAGACCTATTCCAGTTCCTAAAAGAGAAAACATTGGCTTGAACGTCAAAATAAAAAAACAAAAAAAACATTTTTTTTCTAAAACAATAAAACAGATCCATTATGGTGAGTCATTTAAGAGATGGGAGCCATCATTGAAAACATTATTTATCTATCCCAACAGTACACAAAATGTATAATTTAAGTTATTTGTTAATAGGGCTGTATCTTCTACTAATTTTCTAAGAATACATGATAGGTATAGACACATTTAAATTTTTAATTATCAGAAAAGTACTATTTCAATTAGAATTTTAAGAAAACATGATTTTGTGTGACTGTGTGGTATGTGGATATTTATTTTAATATTAGTTCAGATAAATGAATATTTCTCGTAACCTAAAAGTTTCAAAGTTATTCACAGTTACATGCATTTGACGCACATACTGTATCTACAGAGGATGAGTACGTTATATTAATAAAACGATTTTGAAGCCTCACCATGTCATTACAGTCCACGTCAGCATGTCTGGACATGCTCTATTTGACGACTGTGCATTTTAAAAGTAGCTATTCAGCATAGGTTCCACTGCAAAAGGCTCTGCTGTAAGGCTGTCATGTTCAAACACATCTCCTTTCTCATTCATGCTTTCCATAGTCCATATAATAAGTGAGAAAGGTGATTTTCTAGCACTCTTTTCAACAGTTTGATCAGTCAGATATCCATAGGCATTGCGTCCCTTCATTTGACTGGTATGTCTTCGTATGAAGTAGTATAACTTCCTGTGGATATCTTGTGGAAACAACTTCTGTACACGTGGCTGATATTTCTTTTACAGATGGAGATCCTTCTTGATTATGTTGCACACTGGTGCCTAGGACACGTGGACGGATTTTGCCACTGACTGTTATGTTTGTAGATGATCACCTGTTACAAGACCCCATGTTTTTCTTACCATGACTAGGTTTCGGTTTATCATAGATCTTTTTTTGGGTGGTCCTCGTTCACCAAGTAAATCCGCATTCCTTTGTTTTCCAAAGCCATTAAGTACAAGTGATATGCCCATTGTGGAAATTCTAAATCCTTGATCTGAGCGTATATTTATGATCAAGTGTATGAATATGTTGCCTTAGAAAGAGCTATTACGTGCCCTTCTAAAAAAACGACACATTTTTTGATGGAATCACACTACGCACAAGACACCAAACAATATCAAAATGCAGTTCTGCTAGATTAGGTTCCACTTTTACTCTGTATCAACTGTGGTCGTTATGTGACCAGCTGATTTGATTATTCATTATGTTCTTAATATAATATACTCATCCCTCTGTATAGCTTTGGGATGCAGTTGCTTTACTCTTGAGCTAGTCACATAGATTGCAAAGGTGTCATTTTCCCTTTGGATTTCCTGGTTTTTTCCCACGAAAGTTGGCGTTGAAAAATACCTTAGGCTTATGCTACAAAGTGATCTCTAGTAACGTCGGTTGTGCAGAGATTTAGAAATACCTGAAGATTTATTCGACTCAAACTTTATGCTACTTAAATGTGTGTTATCTTATACTAGTTTTACGCAGTGTGTAAATTTTAATCAAAACCTCATTCAGTGTTTATTAATGTTTTGTACTTGCATGTGTGATGATTCAGTATCATCATATTTGAGCATTCCATAACATGTGGAAGTTTACGTACTGCAACTTTTGCTCATAAGTCTCAAGCCAGCGTGCAAATCTGAGAAATTAGCATATTCAAGAAAGTAATACAGAAATCTGTATAAACCTGCTTGGGTTGGTTTGGATTATGCACATAGAAATATGGTTGAAGTATGTAATCTAAAGATTGTGGAATACCACACTCTGATTTATCCACAAATATAGGCTATCCACACAGTTCTCTCTCTTATTCTATTTTCTCTAGCTCTTACCTGCTCTTGTTCTCTTGAATATCGTTTCGCTGTCCCTCACCCTATCAGCTAGCTCATAGATAGAGAGATTAGAAGCCCAGCTAGTTTGGTCACATAACATAACACATAACACTGTGTTATTAATATTTTTTTCTCAATTCATATATGTTTACTTGTCCGTTACTTTTCGTTTGGTATCGCCCCCAGTAGCACAGCGGTATGTCTGCGGACTTAC
>NW_013667054.1:94200-102650 GCF_000517525.1 Limulus polyphemus
CAGAGCACAGATAGCCCATTGTGTAGCTTTGTGCTTAATTACAAAAAAACAAATCGGTTGGTATCTGTTTTCGAAATTGTTCTCTGCATAACATTTCCTGAACCTTAAAATAATAAACATCTAAAATGGGATAGAAAAACTAATTCATTTAAAAATAACATTTAGCCACTGTTAACATGGCGTCATCATGTGCTCAGCACAATTGTACAAGAATACACCTAATTGGTGACGTCACAAACATAATCTTAAGCTTAACATAAGTATAAGCCTACTCCTTGTGTATTATTTAACAAAGATTTGTATTCCTTTATTAAAGTGACTTATTACGAAAGCTGACAAAGGTAATGCTGTTGTGGTAATGAAATATTGTGATTGTTTAAGTAAAATGAGTGATTTATTGAGTGATCAAGAGCATTATAAACATTTTACTAACAACCAGACTTAAACAGAGAAAAGAAACTGAACCAGTTTTTATTAGATTTAAAAAATAGAAATTTCTTAAAATGATTCTCTTAATAATTTTTTGAGATCTAGTGATGCAAAAACACTTTATATTTATGGTTTACCCGAGATACATAAACAAGATATACCTCTCAAACCTATTGTATCCACTAGAGGAGCGTTTAATTATAACCAAGGTAAATTTTTAGCTTGTATATTGAAACCTTATTCATTACAGGGAGAATGTGTTATAAAAAGTACAGAACATTTTACTAAGTTATTGGATACATTCAATCCTTGTAGTTTTGTAGTTAGTTTTTGTTGCTTCATTATTTATGCAAGTACAAATCAACGAATCTTTTGATTATGCTTTTCTTGCTTTATACAATATGAAAATCCAAGAACACAACTTTCTTCAGAAGTTTTAAAACAAATGTTAATTTTTACAACACCACCAATTGTATTTCAATTTAATGAGTAATTTTATTATCAGATTGAGGGAATAAGTATGGGTAGTCCATTAGCACCTGTTTTAGTTAACATCCTTATGAACATGCTTGATTATAAAGTTAAAAGTACGGTTAATCTAGGATTATGCTTTTTTGTCAGATATGTTGATAATACATTTGCTGGCTTTGTTTCCGGGCAAATGGTTGAACAGTTTTTAGTATTTTTAAATTCATTACACCCTAATAGTAAATTTACACATGAGAATGAGAATGAAGGGGAGTTATTTTTTCTCAATGTCATGATTAGTAGGGTTAATAATGTTTTTAAAACGAAGGTATTTAGAAAAGAAACACATACTGATATGTACTTGAATTGGTCGTCAGCTCATCACATATCTAAAAAATAGGGATAACAAAAACGTTATTGGCTATAGATAAAACTAATTGCAGTCCAAAAGAAGAGCCGGATAAGGAAGTACATTATCTGAAAAATGTACCGGTGAAAAGAAATGATTATCCTATTAGTGTGGTTAGAAAATACTTAAGAACTGATGGGTTGATTGAAAAGAAAAGGAAATTCATTCAGATGATTTGATTTATTATGTATTTCTTTATGTACCTGGCTTATCAGATATGATAAAAACACTGTGGACAGAAATAGAAAGGATGTGTAAACTTCCAGTTATAAGCAAATTTATTTTTTACCAGGAAAGAAGTTGAATATAATATTTAAAAAATGAAATTAAACCAACTACTGTTGAGAAAGAACGTACGTACTGTAATGATCTCTATATAGAGGAGACTCGTGGGTACTAGAATAACAGAACATGGACATGCTCCGTCACATGTCTACCAACATTTTAAAGATACAAAATGAAAATAAAATTGTTAAAATTATTTGTCGAGAACCTAATATTAATAAATGTAAAATAGAAAAAGACATTTTAATAAAGGAATACAAACCTTTGATAAATAAACCACAAGGAGTAGGTTTATACTTATACTAAGCTCAAGATTATGTTTGTGACGTCACCAAAAATCTCAAAAGTCGTAAAATGTAATGGACAAAAATATATATGGTATATTTACAATTTTCGTAAATATTTCACTTTTTCTTCATGCCGTAATACTTCGCGTTAACTCACTATTATAAAGAATCCGCAGGAGGATTTAGGAAGAAATGCAAAGTGTTTTTTAACCTTATTGGTTTAAAACTGCATAAGTACGATTGTTGTATTTGTATTTATGGCAAAATTGTTAAGGTTATCTACCAGCGTCTCTAATTTGTACTATTAACCAGGGATGTAGTCAATCATCAGCACCCTAGCACCTACCATTCACGTTAAGGGATTGGCTATCACTCCTAATGCGCGAGGAATATTTTGTCGTGTCCAATGGATTCAAACCCGACAACTGCGAAATCTAGTTGTTCCACATGTCCGACCTGCGACTTAAGTGTTATTACTAAGATTTTATTTCAACACGCGTCGTATGAGCCGAAGGAGGGGTGGGGTTGGTCTTTTTACTATGAAATTGTTGGTTACAAAAAATTTTCAATGCGGAAACTGTTAAGTTCAAAACGCGTATTTAGACTTATTTTGAACCAAAAAACTCTCACAACTTTTTTACTTTGCAAAAATTGAATAAATATTTAAAAGTTATGGTGCTTCGTTTCCAAGTGGATGTGCACAGTAAAGTACATAGACATCGTAATACAATTACTATGTGATGGTAGCTATTGGATTCTTCTTCTTTTGCTGTGACCACATTTGAGAAACTTCAGTTTCTCTTGGGAAATCGTCATCGTGAACGTCGTCTTTATACTGCACCTTGAGCTTGCAGGCTGTAATTTTAGGTGTAATGGTGTAATTCGATTCAGACACAATAGACATCAATGTGTCTCTGTAAGGTTGCTATATTCCCCTGGAAGAAGTAATGTCAAAAGTGCCATGTTTTTTGTGCTTCGCTGTCAGGACTGTGATATATTTACGAACTTCCGTGTCAGATGGTATATCGAATCGATCAGGATATGTAGATCGCAGTAAAAGTGGTGACATACGGCCGCATTTCAGCCAATGAGAATTATCAACAACAACCCCAACCCTGTTGGCTCATATGACGTGTGTTAAGATTATAAAACCTATATTTTGGGAACTTTTAGAAATTTCGGATTTAGTTTAATTTGAGTTTTTAAGCGTTATTGCAAAGAAATGAAGGATATCTTACCTGTGCATATACCAATGGTAAAATACAAATACGTTATATTCGGGGAAAATATACTAATAAAGAGGCCAAAAGATGCTAAGATAGATCCAGCGATGGTCACAACTCGACAGCCATATTTCTTGGTGAGAGCACTTGCTATGGGGCCTAAAAATCACCAGAAGAAAAAAAAAATGTACCAAAGCAAAAATAAAATAAACACTTAGCAACTGTAACTCTCATAAAGATATAAACTTAAAAATGCCTCTTTTTACCAAATTGTGTTAGGATTCACTTAAAACGTTTAAATACCAGAAAACCAAAAACCAAGATAACGTGACTTCAAATAAATGTATAATTTTCTGTAATTTATATGTGTCAATATTCTGTTAGGATTTAGTACTGGCCTCGTTGACGAAAAGAAAGTAGTGTTACCCCCAACCGGTTTACTTTTATTGTATTTTGCTTTTGAGAAGGCACACGAGATCAGATCACTTTAAAATTATCGTGACTGGACCGTGTGTTATGCAAAAAAATCGCACAGTTTCAGAATAAACGAAAATTTTGTAAAATTTCTACATTAAAATAAGAAAGTAGAAATTCTATAGTATTTCTGCATACCACAATATTACCAGGTGTGAAAACACTATGTTACTGAATACTGTTAACTGGTTATTTTTGGTGCATTTTTAGTTCAACAGCACACATTTTTTGTCAGTACAACAACATTTAGCTACTCAGTGTATGTTGCACATTGAAGTATTCTATCTGAATTGTTGTATTCTGGATATAAAGTAAAAATTCCCCATAAAATAGCATATATATATATTATCCGATTTAGGGCTACACTTACATGATTACACCTTGCAGAATTCAAAACAACAATATTTTTATTTTCACTTTGTACATTTTGTAAGGGAATATTTATCAATTCTTTAATCCTTGATGCATGACTTAATATCTCATAATAATTAATAAATGAATAAATTACTTCCGTGTTTAAAAATCTAAAGTTTAAACGAAGATGATGTAAAATTAACCACATACCTACAGTAAAAGATACGCCGACCATTATTGAAGCAACCCATGCTGTCACTCCTTTGTTTTCATGAAAATATTTCAAAAATTCCACATAGAAGATTCCAAATGTGTATGTAACGCCATCGGCTAGAACATGGATCATGAATGATGAAAAAACCACTACCCATCCCCAGCCGCCATCTGGTGGTGAAAATGTAGTTTCTTCGGAATCAAGAGAGTCGTCTTCTGTATCTTCATTTGATAATGACAGCTCTTCCTTTTCGCTTTTTGCCATTTTGATACACTCTAAATTTAGTCCACACCATATAACACTCGCGATATATGCTTAAGCGATTAAATTTAGTTCAATAAAAGCTGACAGGTGAGGCTGAATTTAGATACAGATGTTCGGCATGTCCGTCATTTTCACTGTTTAGTCGTTCATCGTTGCCGTTGTATGAAAGAAAACTCGGTAAAATTACCTGAAATTAGAATATTATGTTTAAGGGATTAAATCATGATACAACAAATACAAAAACACCTACAAATGGTTGTAAACATATTAAAACCACCACCGATAAGGCTATAACCAAGGACAGCCCCCCAGTGGCACAGCGGTATGTCTACGGACTTACAACGCTAGAATCCGGATTTCGATACCCGTGGTGGGCAGATAGCCCATCGTGTAGCTTTGTGCTGAATTACAAACAAACAAAAACAAACCAAGGACAAGGAAACTAGGGGAGCTAAGGATGTAGAAATACCCCCTTGGCTTGAAGTATAAGAGTGTGCTAAAGAATATTGCTGGTTTGCATTGTTTATGTTTTATTTCCCTATAATTTACACAAAGATATATCAGTGCAAATTGGTATTTTTAAAATATAAATTCTGTACTTTTTTGCTTGTCTTTCAGTGCTGTTGCATATTTACTAGTAGTTTAATGAGAGAAACTGTGACGTCAACCACTTAAGGAAAAGTTTGTTTTTTAGTATTCATGTTCAAAAAGTCTGTAGTGTCAGGTAGCCTTATTTACTTGTCGGTAAGTCGCGTTAAATTTTCAGTTTGTTTGCTTTCAAAGTTTGTAGCAAGGGCTATGGTTACAGCATCTTTTAAAACTTGAATATACCTGCGAAAGCAATAACCTCGTTTTATTAGCATAACAACAACTGAATGGGTGATTTACATCACATACAGGGTTTGTATTTTTGTTCAATGGTTTTCAGCATCCCTCTAAACAGCCCCCCAGTGGCACAGCAGTATGTCTACGGCCTTGCAATTCTAGAAACGCTAGCACAGATAGCTCATTGTATAGCTTTGTGCTTAACTTCAAACACACACACACACACACCCTATAAACAAAATATTCTCCTGTCAATGCCTATATCATTGAGCAATGCTTCAGGAACAGGAAATTCAAAATAGGGTGATATTTCATCTTATTAGCATACATACCAATAAAGTCATTAGCTTCCATCTGCGAGAATAAAACGTTCCTCAGCATTCCTAGGTACTTTATGAGTCCAATGATTAAGTTACTGAATCGATGGTCTCTCTTTACTTACTTAGGATTGTCCAAAGCTTTTGTTTTTCTTGAATACTCAAGTCCTGCTTCTTTAAACTGATTATGCTGTTGTTTAACTTAATTGTTCTGAAGTGTGACCTAATGGCTAGTGCTTTGGACTCCTAGTCAGAAAGTTACGAGGTCGAGATTTGATCAAGGTATGCTCTTGTCCTTGAGCAAGGCACTTTAACCCAATTGTTTCAGCCATCCAGCTGTATAATGGGTTCCAGTGGGGAATGTATCATTATTCTTATCCACTTGTGCCACTGAAACCGGATTTCATCACCGGCTCCTTTGTGCCATGGAATAGACTTGATTTGATGGTGCACAAGCATGATAGTCTTGCCGTTGGAGGTAATGAACCCGAAAAACTGGCTTGAATTCAACGTGTCCAAATAATGGCTTGTGTTTTTCGCTGCACAGTCGCCATTTTGGCGCCCTTTATTGACAAAATCTTACGTCTTGGTTTAGGACAAAACTGAAAAAAAGCTGAAGTTTTTAGGCCACTATATACCAAATGTTTCTGTCGTTCATCATTTTAAATTTATTATGTTATATAATGTATAAAATCATTTTAGACAAACTGCATTATCTAAAAATGTAGTTTCAATTATTTTTGTTTTGATTATACCTTTGGATAATTAGAACCAATCCTAATTATTTTATAAATATTCAATTTCAGTGCAGTCTTTATTCAGTGAATTATATAAACAATCAAGTTAATAGTTTCCGTTTGAGTTTATTTATTGATTAAGTATATTTTATTACAATTTACAACTTTTACAGTAAGTAAGATTTGTTTTTAGAACGGAATCGACGTTTCGATGACTGGTGCGATCATTCTCAAATACTTAAAACTTGTGTACTAAATATGATCGCACCAGTGATTGAAACGTCGTACCTGTTCTAAAAACAAATCTTACTTACTGTAAAAACTGTAAATTATAATAAAATAAGCAATTAAATTATTCTGAAGATTATTTTGTATTTTATCTTTTTATATAATTATCAAAAGTTAACGATTTACTCAACTGTATTTTTTGTCATATTCGGTAACCTAATGATTTTGTCCAGTAAAATATATTTTCTTCTATGCATGCTACATAGCCCTCAAGCATAATGCATCTAAGTGCTCATGTTTCATTTTGTTCCCGTCTTTTTGCATAAAATTCTTTATAATAGTGGTAATAACGACATGATTTAAATTTTCAGTATGCTGTAAATATTATATCTGAGATTTCAAATAGCCACGATCTTTAGCATAATAAGCGATAAGCAGATTTTTTTTATATGGCAAAACCTGTATTAAACAACTTTAAATTTTTTACGAAATTTGGTACGCGTTTATTGAAGTTTATCAGATTTTAAATGGCCGTACACAAAGAGAAACAGTTGAAAATCTAGCAATAGTAACTTTAGAAAGCAATGGGGAATATATGAAATGATGAGCTAAGTTCAACATCATGGAACAAATACACGACCTAATGTAGAATAGGAACAACGGTCAATACAATAACATGAAAAAAACTGGACACGACAGGTTGTCTGAAACGAACCAAAATTATGTGCATAGAATACTATATGAAAGAGTAGTTTCTTTGCAAAAGACACAATAATCTGAAGTATTTAGACGAAAAAAAATTTTGGTTTGAATTTCGCGCAAAGCTACACGAGGGCTGTCTGCGCTAGCCGTCTCTAATTTAGCAGTGAAAGACTAGAGGGAAGGCAGCTAGTCATCACCACCCACCGCCAACTCTTGGGCTACTCTTTTACCAACAAATAGTGGGATTGACCGTCATATTTTAACGTCCTCACGGCTGAAAGAGTGGGCATGTTTGGTGGGACAGGGGTTCAAACCCGCGACCCTCAGATTGCGAGTCAAGCGCCCTAACCACCTGGCAATGCCAGGCCTCATTAGTATAGCTTTCACTTTGCAAATGAGGCGTTTCTCTAGATTGGTTTGAAGTTTGTAAGTTGTTGTTGTTGTTTTTATTTTCATGAAAAACCGTAAAAGCAAAATAGTTGTAACGTCATTCAACCCGTAGTCCATTTTTATACAAAATATGTATCTAATGATCTAGTATGTATTCTTAAATGCAAATAACACAGGCCTGCGATGGGTTTATTGTCTTGGAATTTTTACATGTTCTACGGTAATTCCTGTACGCTGAATCCAAAAATTATATCCATTTTTCGCCATCACGTACAGATTTTCACAAAACGTCATAACGCAATATGTAAAAGAAATACTACAGCAAGTAGTTTTGAGACACAAAAAATAAAATCAGGATGAATGAGGTAGCATATTCGTTTGAAATCAATATTCTTCCCTTTTCTTCAGTTTGTTAACAAACATAATAATAATAAATGTCCATTCTGGTAAACGAAATAATAATTTGATCTAAGTACGAGTTTTTTTTTCCTGATTTGTAAAAAAATTTTACATGATAGGGCAAAATGAATATTATTTTCAAAATCTGTGCAGCTGAATTATGAAGTTTAAATTCGCAGGCCTGTGTAATTGGTCATTGAGCCTGTATTCGTAAATAACTATTTGCTATAGACGATTTTGTATGTTTTCAAATAATTTCACTTCAACTCATCAATTCAGTTTAAATAAACGTTTTCTTTCTAATTTCCTTCTAATTCATTTAGGTTAACAGGCTTTTATTTATTACTTAATTGTTATCTACAGGCCCTCCGAGAGGGGGGGGGGGGACTGCCCAGGGGCCCGGGCGAATGAAACCTGGTTATGCCGTAAAGCCCGCAAAGCATCT